>NC_064628.1:538038864-538340242 GCF_023864275.1 Schistocerca cancellata | reverse complement strand
CCTGCTGCCAGGAATCATAATGACACTATGGCTGATGTGAAATCCGTCTCTTTGTTCGTTTAGCTGTGCTGCATGAGGAGTTACAAGAGTCAATTGATATTGGTACATCTATGTCCATCTGACAATAATTACACCAGTCATCGGGTTTGCACTGTTACTCAAGAACAAAATTAATTTAGGAAACTTGCAGTCTCTTCACGAGCCACTGTTTCCATCACTTAGATTGTTCTTTCCACAAGACACTTTGTAACCTTTTTAAAAGATTTCTTGGAAACACAGACCACAGAAACATTTCCTGTATTATGAGTTAAAGCACTGAACTGACATGCACTTTGTGAGGTGGTAACCTCCTTTCTTAGACTGACAGATGGCACATCAGCAGTAGACAAACTGTGTTGTGTGCACACACAAGATTTGAAGCAATTTATTGGTTCTTACAGACAATACAACACTAATTTTAAGTTAATAATAATTCACGAAGCAAAGGCCACAAACAAGTGTGCAGTACAAAGAAAATTTGGTGTCACAGAAGCAAATATTTGCAGGAGACATCAGATAATGGATAAATCAAATGACACAAGTGGACAGAAACAGTGACTATTTCAATAATGCAAGCAACATAAAGTTCAGCACATATGAGATTACACACACACACACACACACACACACACACACACACACACACACACACACTCTCTCTCTCTCTCTCTCTCTCTCTCTCTCTCTCTCTCTCTGTGTGTGTGTGTAGTATTCCCAATTACTTGAGAAATTACATAAATGGATGCACTGGAAATAAATCTACATTTTCCATCTGCATTTATCCATTCATTCAAAGCAAGGCTGACGTGTGTGGATGACGAAGAAAATGGAGCATATAATGTAGGAGTAATGTTGGGACTAGACTATTTTAGAGCACACCTCACACAGGGGAGGTAACAGCTTGATGTCAAAGAACATCTTTTAATAATTCCTGATGGCATAACATCAAATAATGGATGGTTTCGTGAGTAGACCCTTCAAGGCTTACCTCCAACTGTTTTACAGCGAGTGGCTTCAAGGACATGAAGAAAGATGGGGGAGGGGTTCAGTTAACAAAACCCATTCACGCTGGAGCAGGGAATTCTTAATGCCTGTAGCCAAACCTCAAACGAATCTTTAATGAAAGAACTGTGCATATTCAATCTCATGGATGGCTCAGGTGATGACATCATAATGGAAGTGTGCCAGGAAAGAAGAAATAGGTGTACGTTTACAAAAGAAAACCTGAAAAAAAAATAGTGATATCATTGGCAACTTTTAGGCAGATCTTAAGATACTTTGTATCAGCAAAATAGTTTGTAGTTTTTATTACTCAGAAAACATCAAAAATAAAAATTTCTGAAGGAGCTACTTAAAAAAAGGAGGGAGGGGGGGATTCATCATATCCACACTTGTCTTATAGCCTTGTATGCTGTAACCCAAGACAAAAATACAGAAAGTAAGAAAGAAATAAAAAAATTTTGTTCACGCAAAACTATTATCCAGTACATTTACAAGCGGCATTTGATCAATATTTCCTTCTTATGTAAATTGTATGCTGTCAGGAATTTTCATTCAATGTAAGTACATATTTGTATTTCTGATATTATCTGCTTTTCCATTACTTCCACCAACTCTTGTGTTTCTACATATATATTAAATTAATGATCTTCTGTAGTCATTCGATATTATTTTTTCCAAGCTTATTTCTACTTATATCTTGTTTCTACACCTGTCAGTCAAATTCATTGTCTTACATTATTTTCCTGCATGTGAACTAACCTAATATGACAGCTGCAAAGTACTCACTAAAGTATACATATAACAAAATTTGACAGTCCATTTCTTGTTCCTCAACAAAGAGAGAAGTATATGGGTGTGGGGAACCATGCAGTTGCATCTGACAAACTAGTCTACTTGTAATTTTCTATGTTTATGTTGGCACAAATGAAAATTAAATAACCTGTTCTAATGAATTATTTCCACACCAATGACAATCATTCACTAAGACTATTAATCAAAATTTAATTAAATATTTCTTTATTTAATGGGGCTCTAAAAACAGGTTTTTAACATTCAGCTTACACTTTTAAGTCATTAAATACAAAAAAACAAGGTACACTGATCATGTATCATCATCACAGGAGAAAATGACAGAGATCTGAACTTGAAGAACCTATTGTTTAATGGCAAACATTGCACTATGGCACTGAAAAGCTTACATTACCACACTGCTGTAATTAGGACCAAAAAACAATGTAAGAACAAAGTTCCACAGTGATTTATTTCAAGCACATGGAAATGTAATGTGTTTTGATTTAAATTTCCAATGAAAACTGAAATAAAAGTTTTCAACTATACAGAAAATCAGTGATGTGACTGAGGTGTTGCTCATGGCTATGTACACAGTCAAACAACAACAACAACTGTCTAACATAAAACAAATATAAGACAACATATACAAACTATTGTCCGATATCATATACCATCTTGAACCAGCAGTCCAACAGCTGGTGTAACTGCAACTTTCAATTTCCTTAGATTTTTACGATTATTATTACTGCTGTCAACCTGGTACTGCAAATGCTGTGGCTGGTGTCATCTGAATACTGGTGATACTAACATATCCAGTGTCAGCCAACATCAATGCAATGTCGTGGTCATTAACATCAAACAACTGGAGTTCCAATTTTTTCAAGACATCATCTTTTGAAATAATTTTTGCCCTCAGTGGTTGAGTACAATCTGTAAGACACCTAAAAACTGAAATAACTGTTTCAAGACTATCATCATCTACACTTGCATTCATTTCTGTAAATGCCAATGAAGATTCTATTGCCTGAAATGGTAAGTGAAGATACTGAGGCTCAACATCACGCACATATATTTCACTCACCCATTCTGTATTCCCGTAGTCCACAAAAAATACTTGTACCAAGTTGTTGTCATTATCTGTATCAATTACTCTTGCCCGATACCAAATCCCATCTTGATGATAATGGGCAAGAACCAGCTGCCCAACAGCTGGTGTAACTTTCAGTTTCCGTAGATTTTTAAGATTGTCTTTGTCATTTATGTATCTGTTCAATGTCAGAAGTGTCTCCTCACCTGAATTGTCATCAACATTGAGAATAATATAAAACAAATTTATCCTAATAACACAAGTAACTTGAAGGTAGATAGTTTCCCCCACTTCAGGTAGCACTACCTGTGAAAATGCTTCTTGAAATACTTCTTCTTTATCTGATATCCAGCCACCTGGGTGACTCAGCACATGTTCTTTCCGGCAGTTGCTACCTTTGTAGCACCTGCCATGCCGTGCATAAAATTTACAAAAGCGCTGCTCGTCATTTGCTGAATAACCTGCCACAGCTTCACATGCATCTTCATCATCATATACAAGTACTTTACTTCTTTCGAAGTCTTCTTGCATTGGGTTCCACATATCTAAAGTGTCTTTATTAAGAAGACATTTTGCCTCCCCAAGAGCTATTAATTTCTTATTAACTGACACACCTGGTGATGATGGATCAAATAACAACACTCCAAGGGACCCATATGAAGTGAACTCTTTTACCTGCATATTGAAAACATGGTCTACATTTAAAACATTTCTAAACTCAGACAGTGAACATGGTGACCATTCATAACTCACATATGTGTACATAGCACATTCAATAGGGGCAACACCATACAAGTGACATTTCTGTGACAAAACAGGAATTTTTGCAAACTGTCTGGCCAGAGGCTGCACAAAATCAAGTTCAACGACCATTTTATCACCAATGTCAACAAAAGACACACACACAGTTGTTTCAGTTGCAGGCATCCAGTCAATGATTTCAGCCCTGTACCACTGTTTATCTTGAGGATACAGAGCAACACAATATGATTTAATAATATTTTGTGCTCTCTCTTTTGTAGCGAATTTCATTTTGTTTTCTGAATAAAAAATTGCCATTTTCTCATGTAAATCTGTAAATTCATCATTCTCATTCAAGAAAAACTGCATGTAAAAGAGACTTGGTGAATCAACAAATGTAGGAATACCAAGAACTGTTTTGTTAAGAAGATAACTATAATTTCTTTTCTCCAAAATAAAGTCTTTACTACAATAAATGGTTGCCGTTACACTTGTTCTGTCTTCACCACTTTCAGCAGACAGCAGTTCGGCAGCTCCGAAACTGGATGCCTGCGCAATATTATCATCAGCATGAGAATCAATAGTGTCTTCTACATCTAAAATCACATCTGAATATGATGTTTCACAGAGTGATATTATTTCTGCGATATCCGAATCACTTAATTTCTGAGAATTTAAATTTTTATCAATTTCATAATATGGTGGTATTTCAATGCTCGGTATACAGTGGAAACTGGGGCTATTTAGTTCTTGATTTATGCCACCTGTACAGTTTTCACTTAGCTCCTGAGAACTTTCAACATCAACTCTACTATCTGCCCTAAGCTCGCATGTGTGAAAAACAATTTTTTCACAGATTTCAACTGCATCGTTTGTTACTTTTTCAGAATTTAAATTTGTATCAGTTTCATGCAACAGGAGTGTTAGACTGCTTGGTTCACAGTGGGACCTAGGAGAGTTTGGGTCTTCATATATACCATCTGTACAGTTTTCATATATCTGCTGCACATTTCCAACACCAGCCACACAACCTGCGCTAAGCTCAGATGCTTGAGAAGTAATTTTTTCACTGATTTCATCTGGATCATTTGCTACTTCCTGGGTAACATTAAGCACCACATTTTTGGCATGACAGTCATGAGATATGTATGTAACGGCAGTCAAATTCTGCAACACAGAGGCCTCACTCTCCTGTGAACATTCTTCAACAACAGGTTTGTGTGTGATAGCTGGAATTATTGTACTATTAATAAGCTGTGAGACATTGTAGATTTTATCTGTTTCCATATCTATGCTGTCTGCATCAATAATGTAACGGGGCAATGCAGAGTCACCTACTGTCTTGATAAATTTAACTGAAAGTGTTGTCTGCAGCAGCAATTCTTCGAATTTACGATCCATCTGACACTGTCGCAGATTTTCTTTACACCACATACTTGAATCACCCGCAATGCCTTCCAGCTGACAATTCACAGCTTGAGCTTGTATACACATTAACTCTTCAGTAATTTTCCAAACATTCTGCAGTTTAAAAGATTTCATTCTTCCACTATCCACATCAAGAAGCATAACACAAGTAGTATCCAGAAGTTCTGTGCCTCTCACAGTTAACACTTTGCCTCTGAGGAATCTCTCACCATCTGCTACAAGTACATAATCGCCTACATCTGGCAAAACGGACAAAGCCTCCAATCTGTTGGTGTAATACATGCTACTGACACTTTTCTGGATAAATTTAATATCTGAACATGGGTAATAACACAACCAGAAATTCCATGGGTTGTCCCCGTGTGAATATACCATTTCCAGTACCTCATTTGGCTTTATATCATACTGGCTTATACGCTTCTTTGCAGATGTGAATCCACTGCTTTCACTTCTCAAGGCCTCACTTATTTTACACACAGGAAGAGTTTCTACACTGGAAACATGTGCAACACTCTCAGTAATTTTTTCCGTATCGCTAACATTAACTGCATACGGCGAAGAGTTTTCCACCCTTTCTACACTTTCGGCTATTGTGCACACTTCTACGGATGAATCAC
Organism: Schistocerca cancellata; assembly: GCF_023864275.1. Taxonomy (NCBI): domain Eukaryota; kingdom Metazoa; phylum Arthropoda; class Insecta; order Orthoptera; family Acrididae; genus Schistocerca; species Schistocerca cancellata. Next base: position 538,334,536 of record NC_064628.1, on the reverse strand, counting down.
ATACCTCTTGACCCAGAGCACTAACTTTTGTAACCGACACATCTGAGTTAGATAGCTCCGTACTGCGATCTTCTTCCGTAGGATTACTTAACTTTCCCGGTACTCCAACTTTAACTTGTGACAAATCTTCTGAATCCGATACTGTTCTACAGCGTTCTTCCACAGGTAATCCTTCAGTTTTAGTTGAACAATGTAAATTACACACTTCACTATCTAAAAACTTTTCACATGACAACAAGCTGAATTCGCACTGCACTTGCAAAAATATGTTTAAAATTTTGTCCACATGACTTGACACTTTTGGATACGTTTGAAAGAACGACACTGAATCTTCTTCACGCAGCACTGTATCTACAACAAAATTTAGTTTCTCCAGATATTGAGATATTAGAACACTAATATCAGTCCATGTTTCATGAAGTTCCGTTTTCTTATTAATTAAACGTTTCTTTTGCTGCATTACTTGACTCATGACTGAAACCGATACCTACAATGCTTCACATTCGCGCACATCAACACACAAAATCACAAACATAGCCAAAGCATTTGTAAGCGGGAGCGCACTCCCAAGATAGCCATAGATGTCGCTTGCGCACCGATCAATAGCGAAGCTACCACTGCAGTAGCGTTACGCAGCCGGGCTTCCACAGGCACAAACTACTTACGCGAGCATTCCCCCACCACCACTCGCGTAAGGCAAGCCCACACGCTAAGCTGTGTCTGCGCAGACATCTGCGCAATTCCTGTGATGTAAACGTAGCTGCAAATGTGGTGTGTTCACACAAGTTCCAAGTTATTGCTCGCCCACAATCTATCTAGTAGTAAAGACTATGCTGTCGTAACATCAAAGATCATTTCACTTATTTTGAATTGGAGGAACATATATTATGGTCTGTGTTTGCAAAGTGTGCTGTAAGAAAAAAAATTAAAAAAAGTAAACAAAATACAATAAACAAGAAGACCAATCAAAACGACCTATCCAATGACTGCTTAAGCGAAGCCAACTTTAGCAAACAAATTTATTTCACGGATTAATTGATTGATTGATTGTTTTGTTGTTCCATTTCATCATTTTTGTACGTAGGCACAAATTGATATAGTCAGTTATTACGATATAAGACAATATGAATTAATATGATGATTATAAATTGTATGTCTACTACAACATACATAACTTTATATACATAAAAATAATAAGCAAATACATACATATGGATAACTATACTTATACTCTTCTTACAAATAGTTATTTTAGTTAAACCTATAAGAATTTTTACCTTTCTTACAGCATTGTGTTGTTTTTTGTACAAAAGAAACAAATTTTCACTATATCTTGATACTCTTCTTACAAATTAACAACAATTAATCTTATAATTACAAAAAGCAAAGCATTTGCAAATTCTGCTTTCTATGTAAAAGATGCAATTATAAAGAATAAAAGATATTTATAATTCGAATGATGTACACTAATTTTAATTATGTTACTGACTCAAGTGTTCTGGAGGAAATCAATCACACTATAAAAGCAGCTAGCTTCACTTTAATGTGTTGTGGTAACTTGTTGTAAAGTTTTTTCTCTGCTACAAGAGGCCTGTCTTACTGAAATTTCGTTTTAGCATATTCACTGTGCAGCTCCATTTTCTGTTGTGTAATGTACTTATGAACTGCTTCGTTTTCATACCCTTGTTTGTCTTCAGTGTCCGTCATTTTCTTGGTGAAACGTATATAATCACCAGAACACATAAACAAAGTAATAGTAGAATTGGCAAGTGCTACAATAGTGGCTTCAATGAGCTTCCAGTAGTTACATGTCTTATGATCCTTACAATAATGCAACTTCTGCTGGTAGGTGAGATGCCCCAAAAGAATTATACTTCATCTCAACAGTGATTCCATCTGAGAGTAATTTATATTTTTCATCATTTGTTGTGTCATGCAACCACGTCAGAATTTTCGTGCAATAGCAGGTGGTATTTAATTTCTTATTGATTATGTTACATAATTATTGCACTTTAGGTTTCTTGGATCCATATTCCAAGAAATTAAATGGTGTTTATAGTTTCTAATTGTTTATCCAATAGCATTACAGTAGTAAATGTTGTATCCTTTCTGCAGTATTTAAACGCATAAGTACTGTATTTTCTGCATGAATGATGAGACTCATTCTGGAGAACCTTACTTAGGATGGAGTTGCTGACTCTTACGTAATTTATAAGCAGCAGGAACAGGATTGGGCCAAGAATAGAACCTTGTGGCACACCATATTTAATGTTACGTTTACAAAATTTAAAGGTTTATTAATTGGTTTAGCAAACAATTACACAACTTTAAAGTAATTTATGGGCACAGAGTAAAAATTTCGTTTAGTATCTCTGTGCACCAGTGGCATGTGATGTGGTCTTGTTGTATTAATTTTGGGAGAAAAGCTTCTGTACTGTATACATTTCTTAATATTTAATACACAATGATAATGAACTTGACCATGTACATTACAACAAATGCCTACTACAATGGGGTCACACGTAAGTGTTACAAAAATGGCAATTACATGCATTCTTTCTGTTAGACAAATGTTCCTAATCATAACTGATACCATATTTTCCCTTTAATAGCAGCAATCTAATTTCCTGTACTCGCGAATTGGTTTAGTGTACAGGATCAAAGTCAAGGAAATGTACACGAATCTTATAGCTACAAATATACAATTATATTTCACATGCACAAACACTTTATCTACATTGTCTTTTGACAGTGTTCATATCATACTTTACATTTAAATACTGTAACCCCCAGATGGTCAGGAGCAGAGCATTTACTAGTAAAACAAACAGTGTGTAAAATTTAGATTAGGCTCTATCTTTCCATGTTTTCCTACACAGTTTACTGCAGAAGCCTTCGAAAAATGATAAAGGCTTCAGAGACAAACGTTCTACAAAAAGGTCATGTCAGTTTTGATTGTATGCACAATTCATTTCACATTCAAAACAAAAACTGCCTTGCACTGACCAAGAGCACACCAGCCCACACAGCAGGTATGTTACGATCAAAGGAACACAGGCAGTCGAATACGCTACAAAGTTTTTGGTTGCTAGTAGGTTTATTAAAATTATAGCCAATTTACTAACTTGTCTTTCTCATGAGTCAGGTTACTCTGCTTGCATGTGGGGCCAAATTTTGTTAAGTTACACAGTGGATCCCTTGCATTTTTCGTAGTTTATTTATGACGTGTGTACATAATATGCATCAAAATACTTGGAAACTTGCCTGTTATCTAACATACATTTTGTGAATTTATCTTACAATTTTAATGACGTAAAATGCGTTAAATAAGAGAAAATGTGGCTAAATAAGAGGCAAAAATAAACATTAGGCTATGTTACAGGTCAGTCTGTAGCCACAACAGAGACTGGATACGGCGGGGAGGGGGGGGGGGGACAGTGTCCAGTTCACACTTTATCAGCATGACTAAACATCTGCATTTCGAGCTCAAAGATGCAGTATCACATTAATTTGCACTTTGCACATTTTACTTTATTTGTGCAATTACATGAAGTTATAACATAAAATATCTAACTGCCTGTTCTGGATCCAAACTTTGGAAAAGGGTTATCCATTTATAAGTACATACCGAAATTGCTTCACTTAGTAATTTATATCTCATACTTTGTATTCAGAGGGGTCCTATTATAATTTCAATTTGTAATTTAAAAGAAATAACTGTGTGTTAACAGGAACCTTTCTGCCTGCATTCCATACTTTCTAATGTGAAAGCTTAGCATACTTCATTTAAAGCTTCCAAAATGTAACAAAAACAACTACTGGAGCAATGGCGATTGCAAGTTTCAAACTGTGAATAATAATCTTAAAAAAATATGATCACCAGACCTTCTATCTAGCAAGTAACTTTTCAGTCACAGAAGAAACTTACGATCTTGTGCCCCTGACGTTTTGCAAATGTTATAAAGGATTATGCAAGCCTTTTTTAGACATTTTTTTAGACTTCTCAACCGTAACAAAATTATCCGAACATCACATGGCTTAATGGATTTGCCATGGAGAACTTGGATGAAACAAGCTTCATTACACAAGTAAACAAATATATCACTGTACCACAGTACACAAAACACAGAACAGTTACAGAACATATGTAAAAATATTTCAACCAATACTTTATGTTTTTTCGAGATATGTGCATGCATTTATACTCTGAGCATATGGCAATCACGATTCTGAACAGAAACTCAGCAGCTGTGTTGCTTACAAAACCATGTGCAAACTTTTTACATTTCAAAACAGCTGCAGAATGACTCTCTCAAACATAACACTTAACAGAACGGTGTGGCACTGCAGGGAATACTGAATTACATGCAACAGCCTTTTTATGAATTCTCTATCTCTTGAGTGTTAATGAGACCAGACTAGATGATGACATGTCGGTCTGAGTGAACTAGTCATCAAGGTTCCAATAGTATTATCTCTGATTTATTTGTCATATCTGGTATTCCCATAAAGAATCATACCATACTAAGTTAAGGCCAATTCACACTGGCCATCATTATATAGTGGCATCATCACGTCAGGGTGTATTCATATTGGCCATCACATCAAGTCAATTTAGGTCATGTGATATCGACTCACATGGCTGTCATCAACTATCTTCTTATATGAATTGCAATCTTCGCAAAGTGATTCTCAGTTGTTTTTATGTGCGAAGTGCCCTCATACGACTGGTAGCTTATATATGTGTATGCTGGGATTCACATTTGTACCAAAATGACATTATTTTATCGGACGCATATCGTTTGCAGATTGTAGAGATATCTTGTATACTAGAGGGAGAAGATAGGAGTGCAAAACTGTGCAAAAAAAGTGTGGGTCCTGAAAATGATGTCGTTATGTCGTGCAGAAAGGGAATTTCATGTATACTACAAGAAGCTGGAGGAAGAGGAATCTGCATTTTGTAAATATTTGAGAATAGTGAAGCACCAATTTTTTCATTTGTTACATCAGATTGCACCCAAAATTATGTTGCAATACATTTCATTGTATAATATTAAATAATGGTGCTTCTGTCCTACTGGAGTCTGAGTACCTCCCATCACCCATTCTTACAATTCAGACTGCTGCCTCACTGCTTCAGTTGATCTTTCATTATTCATTATAAAATTATAAATTTAAAAAATATATAACAAAATGAAACAATTTACAACAAATAACAGAAATGACGAATAACAAAGACTGATATCAACCATGAAAAGTGTGACAAAACGAAATATGGAGGATGAGCATATTGGTGTATATTGGGACGAAATGAGTTAGGGGATCAAATGATCAAAATTGTGATGTCATCACTTTCAGCCTACCTCCTTCCAAACTGGTGCAACACACACAATGACAGACAGACAGTAAAGCTTCGCCAGTGTGAAATTATGGAAACATGTCTTTGTTCATATTATTTTTAATGCAACACTTTCCATTATTAAGAGCAGTTACAAAGCAAAATAAACAAAATATGTCTCATAACTAATGCAAACAGCGCAATTTGAGGTCACTAGTAATACACATCACCCAATAATGTTTCATGTCAAAAACATTGACTTACAACTAATGATTTTAATAAACAAATGAATGACATTGTAGTGTAATACAAACAATTTATTACTTTTTTCTTTACAAAACAGGTAACTAAAGAATATAAACAAAAACATATTAGACAAAGGCATTCTTGTAAGAAATTTTTGGCCTGTTATGTAGAAATTCATATTTTCGATACATTCTCTTAGCTAAGAAGTACATTTGTGAAATGTGAACTTTATGTCACCTCTTGCTCATAATTTGGTTTGTACCACCTCATTTAGCTGCAGGAATAGTTTTTGACCTTTGTGCCTATACAATCAGTTGATATTACCTGCAATGTGCATAATTCTTTCCTTAATAACACTTGCTGAATGAGCAGGACAAGAATGTCCCAGCAAAATATTGGGCAAACACCTTCCAACCAAACTTTTTAAGACACTCCACTGATTCTCTCTTTGCATAATCTGTCCCTGAAATGACTGAATAACATGTTAATCACAGAATATACATAGCACAATGTACCACATCATTATTTGGATAACAGAGACTACCTCCATATGCTGAAGCAATTAAATTATAGCATGAAATTTCTTTCTTGCATCACGGTATCCAGTTAGAAATTTTGTACGATAGCTACACATTAACCATTTGTTCCATGCATAGGAACAGTATCCCACTGTCTAATAACTGAGAAGCTACTTTTCATTAGAAATTTCTTTCACGTAATTTCTATCTACTACATAGGAATAACGGTATATTCTTCACAGGTAGAAAAATTGCAGTATCACCTATGTCCATCAAGCCACGATTTCAAATTTTTTTTCTACCTCAAAAACCTGGGTAGTTGAAATATTCTAATTTGAACCAGCCAGCTGTCGATACAGCCAAAAGCGAACCTCAAAACTGTGTGTTTGGACTTCCCTGGTAGGGAGAAACTGTGTCCACACATAATAATATAGTGCTTGGACAACTGTATGGTTACTTCTGTTGAATGCCACAAACCAAAGTCTGTCTCTTTTGTCAGTTTGTTGCTAGTATTTAGTCGTTCCACTTCTTCAGCCATTGGACAAACACCTGAAAGAACGCTAAATGAGAAGAGTTTCTTGTGACTGCCTCTTCTAATTGTTTTCTTAGTCTCTTTTTTGACTATAAATTTTAAATGTTAGTCACATATTATAATGTACAGATTACTGCTGTGGATGAAGCAGTATTTAACAGTAATTGAGGTAGTGTAGGGCTCTAGCTCTCTTAATGCTACTGGAATGCATTCATGAAATATTATTAAAACCAGAGAAACATTTTGTCTTCCTAAATGCAATGGATAAATAGCTTTTAGGTAAATAGAAGCTTCATATTTTACAAGCTGATTTTTTTCAATTGAATGCATGTATTTTAAGGCACCAAAGAAAGCTCCTGCTGTACCAATCCCTTTGGATTCTGGGAATATTAGTTCCTGATCAGAAACATTCAGCCATGAATTTCGCACACACTTTAAAATATGAACTGGATCAATCATGAAAAATAATTTCCTGCTGGGTTCTTTGGTTTTGAATACTGGGTCTTCTGTTATGGTGGGTCAGATAAACCGGAAACAGGATATTTACTTACTGCACTATCATCACCCACAATAGCAAGCGCTGTAATTCCTATGTCTTCCAATACAATAACAAGGCTTTTACCAAAGAGCACAGCTGAATACCACCAGAATTTCCAGCTGGTAATATATGGACAACGTATTTTAAAAAAGACAATGAACTTGAAATCATAACACATCAGCTCTTTTTGCCAGACCACTTTTCTGTGAAGCAGAATATACAACAGTGCACAGCTTGTAACTCATCTGCGGCTTTACATAATCCTTGTCCATTAATAATAAGACCAGTTTGTATTTCTGAGCCAGAAATGGATATTTTCTCTTTACATAGAGTAGAAACTGACCTCAGTGTGCCTTGTGAGGGAAGAGTAAGATTATCAGAGCTTCTGATAAATTTGTACGCATGTGGTGAAATAGGAAAAATGATAAATTTGTATGAATGTGGTGAAATAGGAAAAAAATTATAGTCCTCCAGGAATAACATATCACATTCACATGGTTCACGAAAATCATTTGTTTCTTTGAGGAAAGCCAAAGCATTATGTCTTTTAAGAAATATTTCTCCAAAGTGATTAATTTTCCACTGCAGCTACACAATGATCAGCTGACTGCTCCACAGTAAATGCCGCACAAAAGCACAGTGTATGTTGTGGATGATTCTTTTGCACCTTGTTAATACGTGATACAGCCACTGGAAATCTAGTGCCTGATGCACATTTTACTTCCACACCATGGAAAAACTGGTAAATTTAAATCCTTACTAATTTTGACATACCACCTTATTCTTGGCTGAAGTTCCTCTTTTGTAATTATAAACAATAGCACTTTTTACTTCTGCATGATAAACCAATCAGGATGAAATGTTTTGAAATTTAGTTTCGTTTGTAGTTGATTCGTATCTCGAATGGTTCAAATGGTTCAAATGGCTCTGAGCACTATGGGACTCAACATCTTAGGTCATAAGTCCCCTAGAACTTAGAACTACTTAAACCTAACTAACCTAAGGACACCACACACATCCATGCCCGAGGCAGGATTCGAACCTGCGACCACAGCAGTCCCGCAGTTCCGGACTGCAGTGCCAGAACCGCTAGACCACCGCGGCCGGCATCTCGAATGGTATATTGCCTACGAGCTTCAGGCAATGTTTCCTCACATTCTTAAAGTGCGAAAGCTAGCTGTTGGTTTTTTTCATGTTCTTATATTTTCTGGATCTACCCACCTTGTTATAGGTTTTGACATATAATATGGGCACTTTGGAAACAATGGTGGAACAGCTCCTGCAAAAACCAAAAATTGATAACAATTTCTTTCGCATTTTACAGAGTGCGCTTAGACAAAACACACCTATCAATAACAGTGATCGGTTCTATAAATTTTTCAATCATTTTCTATTCGAATGCTTACAAATCATAAAATTACTCACCTTTAACCAATCCTGTTTTACTTTCACACATACTGGTGTCTCATTCCATGTCCTGATGCCGAAAATGCAGTCCATTGATTTAGAAGATGAAAGTGGCATAACATTGTTTTCAGTCTCTTTTAGAAATACAGATTATTAAAATCATATTAATGAACTATGGATATTGTAATGTATTTAAAAATAATTACATTAATTGCCCTGGAATTACTTGGTGGCTGAAGATCATCTCTACAGACAGCTCAAGTCCACTGCATGTTCCTTACATCATACAGGCGATTCTTTTATCAAAATGATGTGGAATGCGTTAGTTTACAGGACATATATACATGTCGTCGGACTTCCCGCATGACAATATATGGAAGTTCAGGAGTGGCCTTGAACCGTGCTCAAAGAGCCAAATGGTAAGGCGATTACTTCTGATAAGTAGAAAATGTAGGTTCAGTCTGTGGTCCAGCACTAATTTTCATAGTCCTCATTCCATTAAACAACTGATGATAGTCCGTATTGACAACTGTGGATACTTTTAATGTATTACATGACAGCTGTAGTCATCGCAGTGCCTGCTCCTTTGGCATGCGTGCATGTCCAAAGCCACTTTGCATTGTAATTCGGAATAATATAGCCTTTGCAATATCATATGTTCTCTAGGAGGTGTTGGCCAGCATAGGGGTGGAACTGATAAAGATACTTCTCGTAACACAATCTCGATTCATTGTCAGACTACATCGAGTGCTGCAAGCTTATCACCCCATTTGACCACAGATACTACTGTCTATGCTCGAAGATAAATCCTTCTCGCTTTCTTATTGGCTGATTTTTAGTCTCCCACACTTGTTTTCGTAGTTAAGAGAAGGTGGTTACACTACATTGTGCTTCTGATTGCGTCTTGTGTGTACTGTACTCTGTAAATTACATTTTAAATGCATACGTTGAATGTTGATCGTATTCTGACATATTTCTGCTCACACCCTTAATAATGGGTAGAGTAAATGATTCCATATTTAGTCTTGTTTCTTGCGAAATAGAGCTACTTTCGTCACATGGTGGTCTGTGGACTTACGTGTATTTGTTACTACTTACGAATCTGTGTGTGAACTACTTGATATAAACCCGTATTCAGTATATTACTTTCATTCTAATTCATTTTTGTTTGGGTCCATTCTTCGTACTCTCTCGCAGTTAATCAAGCACTCCATGTTAGAAGGTTTAGACACTATTGGTATTGAGCTTTATTACATCTTGTCATGGAATGAATATATAATTATACTTTGAATGGCGTTGCTTGTTGTCACTGAGTGCCATGCATTTCACAGTGGCTTGCACAGTGTGGATGTAGATATAGACAAGTACACTTGGTAGTTTTGGTGACAAGAGCATTCTTCCTTGCAAATGCTAAAAATACTACAGTAGTTACCGAACGTTTTCACACTTTATTAACAGGTACTATAAACATTACATTTTAGCAGAGGTCAATGAAGGTTTCAGTGGCCTTCATACACACATACATATGTACATACATTAATACTTGTTCCATAGATCATGAATATGACATTTCTAATGTTGTGGAACATGTCACTTTAACATAAGTTTTCTTTACAGAAAATAATTATTTTTTTATAGTTACCACTTCTTATCTAAAAATTCATACATTAAACACAAGAGCTAGAAAAACAATCGGAAGATAAATAATGTAAAATATGAGCAATATACTTCCAATGCATTTAAATCGAGCAGTTCACACAGATTCACAAGCAGAACAAATGAATAAATATGGAATCGTTTACCCCCACCAAATACTGAGAGCAACAGTTATACAGAATACAAGCAACATATTTACAATGCAATTTAAACAGTGCAGTATATACAAGGAGGCTATAAGCAGCAATACAACTTTCATTTGATAACAGCCACACGTTCAAAATTGCAGTATTGGGTTTTATTTGTAAAACCACCATAAAGTACAAATGAAAAGTGGCATGTAGTAATCATTCCACAAAGTGAAAATACAGATAACCCCATCATAGTTTCCCAAACTCGAAGTTCACTACCAGCCCACTTAGAGGGCTATCATCATTCCCTGTATCCGTATCGTAAGCCGGGTTCATACATGCAACCAAAGTGTTGCCACAGCTACCTTACATACTGCAGTGCAATGCAGCTGCATTTGTGAACTCCCAGTTTTTAGTAGCACAAAGAGACGCAACTTTTGTCTCGCCGCAACGATTTCAGTTGGTTGTAGTTTATTACGCCACATCCTTCCACCACTGCTCCCTTGTGGCAGTATTTCGAAACATGAGCATTCTGTCACAGTTATTGTGGAGTAATTGCTAGTGCACGCCATTAAATTTCAGTGTGCTTTCATTTTAAAGTGAAAACAGTGATCAGCAGGTACACTTTTACAGGTTCTGGATCTACGAGAATAGCAACCTATATCTTATCGTCTGCAGCCGTGAGTGTGTTGGAGGGTGGGTGGGTGGATCGATGAGTGGGGGTGAGACAATATTTCTTAACCAATGATTTATCCCACAATCACAAACGTTTTTGGATGAATAAGTAAACAAGCTTAATTTCTCTTATAAATATATTTGAGGCCCCTGATTTATCCGTGTGTGAAATCCATATTTGGATCCAACATTTGGGTTTCTTCTTCCTTGTATTTAACTCTTGTCACAGCTCTTAAGGCCATAACCTGCACTATAACGTTCATACCACACATATGATTTCAATTGGCGCCATACTGAAAGCTGTCCTGTTGCGTCCTGTGTGAATAGTAGGTCACAATTCCACTACAGATGTCATCAGATGCGTGTGTGAACCTGGTTTAACATGGGCACAGAACAGATAGATACAGAAATGAAAGCAGAGGGCGGCGCCTTTGACTTCTGTGCAGCAAAGCGTTGCATGAAACTGAGTAGACACGGAATGATAGCCTCTTACTACTACAGCTGGAAATGAACGTTCTTACAACACACAACTAATTTAACCGACTAAATGAAGACTTTTATGAAAGAAAACGCTAATGAAATAAGGTGTGATCAACTTTTAGTTTAAAAATTATCATGTGAGCTTTTAAATTAATTACTGTTAACATAAGCAGGATGCGAGTTGCCACAGCTTTTAGCTTCAGGTGACAATGAAGTTACTATGCTTTGTCAATATCGGCCTTTTCCTTGCAGCTATTTTATTTTATTCCTTAATTTTTCTTTTCTGGGCCTGTGAACTGATGAATAAACTTCGCTTCCAACAGAAACAGCTGTCACTGAACACTCTCCATCAGTTTCAATGTTTGCATCTGTGCTGGAGTTTTCATTCCTATTTTCATCCTGAAAGTAATGCATAGGTATTACTTTAAACAAAGTCAACAGGCCGATTAGAATTTAATTTAATAAAATGTTTTGAGTTTGTCCCAGATCTATAAGTTCAGTCCATGATGTTTTGGTTAATAAATAATGACTGATAGGAGTCATAAAGAAACTTTTGTCAAATTTTGTCCCAAATATGATATGTGTACCACTTTCCCATTATGTAGCTGTTGATGTAGAATGTCTCCTCAGATTTCATCATTTTCTTCCAGCAGTAAGTACTACAATAAATCACCATCACTGGTTTGCAACACTTGCATTTATTTCTACGAACTGTTCACGACTTACAAAAAAAAAAAACCTCACCTACCTGTCTTCAACGATTTCCTCAAAATTTATGGTATACAAAAGATTTTGCCTCAAATGAAAATGATAGAAGAGGGAGCTCTAGATGGCTTAGCGTGTAGAAAAAATTGCATTTTCGACACAGGTCAGGAGAGACATGAGCCATATAAGCTACTGTAGCTCGTAGGTAGTGGTTGGCACAGTCGAAGGAGTACAGGATGGTGATCCGAGAGTCGCAGGGTAGAGACGCTATGCAAAAAGATTTATCTCTTTTATTTTCGGCTTTTACGTTTCTTACATTGAAAATCGACTGAACTAATGATCAATATACTGTATTTATTTTATTCTTTTCATAAAAGGTATGAAAAGGAAATGTGAAGACAAAATGTAGGAATCTCGTCCTTACTTCATCAAAATATGAGAACCTTATAACAGTCCTATACAGAAAGTTCCTGGCTAATGTGTTGAAGGCCTACATACAGGGAAAGAAATTTCTTAACTGACTCAGGCCGAACAAATCGAAAATTATATGACGAGACTTTACAAGATGAAGAGAGATTGTTGTCGTGATGTGTTAAAGTGATTCGCCCAATGCACTATGCTAGTGCAGACCTGCGATGCCTGTTTTTATCACCAGTTCGAATTTTTTCAGAAACCTTCAAAACTACTCTTATGTCATCATGAGAGAAAAGAAAATGACATTCTGAGTAGACTAGATCAAAATATATTCCGCTCTTCATCACTGGCTATCTTCGCCAGTTACTTGTGGTTTGCTGCCAAATGTGTGATGAGAGAGAAGCTTTTATAAATGTAAGCCGTTTTTTTTCTATAGCAACATTAAAACAAATATGTAATTGTAGGAAATGCGACGTTTATAAAGTGTGTAACGTGCTGAGAAAGTTACTGCTTTCCCTATTTTTACTGTAAACATCATCCCAGAAAGTGTAACTGTAAAATAACGAAAGCACATAACTTTGTACACAAAGTTCTCGTGTCGGCTTACAATCGCCTCCTGAAAGATTATATGCAATCCCAAACTTTTTTGCCTTTCCTTTTCACTCCTTTTATGGAAATATTAATAAATATCACATATTATTCGTAACGTCTGTTTATTTTGCAGCGCAAGTAATGTAAAAATTGACAATATAAAAAGTAAAATAGTTTATACGGACTGTATCGAACACACTCCTCTCGACTAACTGAACAGCATTTTTTCCACAGTGCTTATTAACAGTGGTACCTATTACAAATGGCTCATGCCGTGCTCGAGCTGCACAAAGAAATGAGTTTTTTTTTTAATGCCTGGCCACCTGGAGCTCCCACTTCTGTCACTGTCATTTCTGACCAAGCACTGCATATGCCATAAATTTTGAAGAAGTCGGTGAGGACAAGTATGCATGGTCCACTTATAAGCCACAATCCTTAGTGACACCAGCAAGATGGCACCTAGAACTAGAAGTTCTGCAACTTTCTCTCAGAAAAATAGCATGATAATGGTATTCTGTGCAAAAGGTGCCTCTATGTAAGTGTACAAGGCTTTGTGTGTGCAGTGACTGTGAAAAAACGAAAAACTATGAGTAGTGTAACAACAAGATCGAGAAATAAGCATGTTACAAGTGGAGCAACTGGCGTCGGACAGCATACAGTGCAGTGTCAGAAATATTGACTTGAAGGTGTGGTGGTAATTGTGAGAATGAATTAGCGAGAAAAGAAGACACTATAACATTTTTCGCAAAGAAAAAGGCGAATTGATAGGAAAAGTAAAATCTTTTTGTAAGTATGTCAGTGAGCTCAAGAGAAACATTAAGGAAACGAAAAACACACGAAAATCTAATATTGTTTATGATCTTAAATGCGACATGAGCCCAAAATCTGACCAACAAGATGCAAAAACATACAGTGAAGGTAGTTTGCATTTACTCCTAGCTAATACCATTTTATATCACAAAGATATATGCTGCTTGGAATAAAATTATTCAACAAGCTGCCAAATGATATAAAATGTATACTAAATATTAATACTTCTGAAGGATCTGTTGGAGAATACCTTCATTACAACTCCTTCTATTCAGTAAATGAATACTTGAATTGCAATAAATTAAGGAACTGTAACTTCTGTAATGTATAAATCACATAACTATATATAATCCTGAAAAACTATACTGTAATGACTAGAATTAAGTCCAGCATTATCTTGTACATTGTATTACATGTGATCAAAGTACTAAATAAGTGAATAAATAGACTATTTGTATGTGGAGCATTAAGGCAGCGCGTTCGGCTCCAGCGCACTCAAACGAAATAGTGTACTCTAACTTCTATTTTATCCATGCTGTAGTGAGATGTGGCTTCCCTTCCAACTTTAAAAACCACTACGATATGTTATCTACATTTAGTATACAGTAACGTGTCACCTAAAGTGAACCAAACCTAAAGTAGGCAGCGACCACATTTTTCACTGCAAACGCTTCAAATTTTATGCTGCAGGTTACTTGGAAATTATCACAGTAACTCCAATATGTCCCATATCGAAAAAAATGCTCCATCATCAAGCTGTGATAAGAAACTACAAAACACTAAACAAATGAATTTCATATGCCAATTATTTTCCTCATACGCACAGTGTGTATATACAGAGTAGCAAAGAAAATGCACAGATGCGAAACAAGAACCTCTACCAAAAAACTAATGCCAGGAGTTGACATAACTTTGCTTCATTTACATACAGTATTTTTACAGTTTAATGAGCTTTTATTGTTTATAGCAAGAAAATCTGAAAACTCATTTTTCTTATTTACTGCTATCAGTTGTTTTGTGGAAACTCTGCATTACTTTCCTGTGCAGTCTTTTCTCTTACTACAGCTCATTACATAATTCTAACTTTAACAGTACATCAAACTACTGTTTATTTGTAGGTAAGTGAAGAAGCTGAAATGCACAATTAATCAAATAAACAAAATGCATTTATTTGTTTAGCATATGATACCTTTGGCTTCAAACACTGCTGTTTACTCGGTTTCAATATGGCAGACTTCGCACATGTGTACTGAATTATGGCTCAGGATTTCATCTGAGTTTCTAGTCTGTATCCAGTCTGTATCCTGTCTATTCTGTCATAGTCTAATATAACACTCGTGACACTCACTGCTGTAAAAGTCATTACCTTTTGACAGCTGAAGACACACTAACACTCCAAGCAGCGAATAAGGAGAATATCAGATGCGCCGTGAGTATAATATTTGTTTTGGATCCATTTCTTACATAAAAAAATGGTTCAAATGGCTCTGAGCACTATGGGACTTAACTGCTGAGGTCATCAGTCCCCTAGAACTTAGAACTACTTAAACCTAACTAACCTAAGGACATCACACACATCCATCCCAAGGCAGGATTCGAATCTGTGACCGTAGCAGTCACGCGGTTCCAGACTGTAGCGCCTAGAACCGCTCGGCCACTCCGGCCGGCTTCTTACATCATTTACGAATAATTTGAATTATTTTTTTTGCCTGATTTTTGTGTGATATCAGAAGACAGAGATGGTTCTATAAATGATACTAAAATAAGCGCAAGTAGGGATAAAAATCATGAATCCAGTGGCAAGCTACAGCACATTCATGTAGAAACACTTGCGATGTCAGATAGAATTGCAGATTACCACATTGAAATCAGAAGAATATAAACACATGTAAGAAGCACAGATATGAATCTCTACATACAAAAGGGATCAACGCCCCATTTGTCTTTCCAAAAGCCTACTGTGTTTAGTTATTGTCGCCTGTTGCCAGAAATACAACCTTCATCTTTATATTAATCTACGTGGGCAAGCAACTGGCAAATAATGGGAGAAATATGCTGTACGTGTAAACCCCAAGTCCCCAAAGCCAATAACACTATCAGAATTCCTGTCGAATGTTAAATTTGCCATCAGAGACATATCATTCAATGACATATGCACTAGTTCATCAGTATTTGAGAAATGCTGTACTTTCTGCTTTTAATCTGGAACTTTTTGTCACTTAAACCACATTTTATCTGTATGCCGCCTACATACCTCTGTAATGTATGTACTGATGAAAGCATAAAACATTCTGAAAAATGGTTCAAATGGCTCTGATCACTATGGGACTTAACATCTGAGGTCATCAGCCCCCTAGAACTTAAAACTACTTAAACCTAACTAACCTAAGGACATCACACACATCCATGCCAGTGGCAGGATTCGAACCTGCGACCATAGCGGTTGCGCTGTTCCAGACTGAAGTGCCTAGAACCGCTCGGCCACTCCGGCCGGCCAAAACATTCTGACAAAACCTTTATGTCTGAGTACTGTAATATAACAAATTTCATATTTCCATCTTTCAGCACGTTTCTCCTTCAGTGGCTTGCTAATCTCGCTTAACAATAAGTCTAGGACATCGTTTTTTGAATATCTGAATTCTATAGTCTTCAAAATATGTTTGTCCTCTTCACTTAATTCTCCTGATACAGTTTCTGTTGCTGTCTGTACTAAAAATGAAAGGCACTTTCCTTGTCCTGTAATAGTTTTGTACAAAGTCTAGCGATCTGCACATTCCAACACTTCACACACTTTCGCAAGAAACGAATAATTGCACTTAATCTAACCACTTCATCGTTAAAGCAGGTCTGTGTTGACGATTCAGATGAATCTGGCACTGATATATGGAGAGTTAAACTGGCTGCTTCTGTGCTATGGTTTAACAGTCTTAGACGGATTGTCGAATCTCTTCATTGTCAGTTGAGGTGGCTTATTTGGAATGTTAAACAGTGTGGGCTACTGCATTCCACACGAATTTATTATTGTCTGCATTCATGAACTGGTTTTGTTCGAAGTGTAGCGAACAAAACATTTTTATAAAGATAAACATAGTCTTTTTTCATAAGATTTTATTTTCTGCTATTCACTAGCCATTTTATGTTCCTAAAACGAAACATTAATCATGAATATGCACACAGTGTGCAAGCGAATCCTGACGATACAGTTTAGTAATAAGATAGTATACAGGGTGTTACAAAAGGTACGGCCAAACTTTCAGGAAACATTCCTCACACACAAAGAAAGAAAATATGTTATGTGGACATGTGTACGGAAACGCTTATTTTCCATGTTAGAGCTCATTTTATTACTTCTCTTCAAATCACATTAATCATGGAATGGAAACACACAGCAACAGAACGTACCAGCGTGACTTTAAACACTTTGTTACAGGAAAAGTTCAAAATGTCCTCCCTTAGCGAGGATACATGCATCCACCCTCCATCGCATGTAATCCCTGATGCGCTGATGCAGCCCTGGAGAATGGCGTATTGTATCACAGCCTTCCACAATACGAGCACAAAGAGTCTCTACATTTGGTACCGGGGTTGGGTAGACAAGAGCTTTCAAATGCCCCCATAAATGAAAGTCAAGAGGGTTGAGGTCAGGAGAGCGTGGAAGCCATGGAATTGGTCCACCTCTACTAATCCATCGTCACCGAATCTGTTGTTGAGAAGCGTACAAACACTTCGACTGAAATGTGCAGGAGTTCCATCGTGCATGAACCACATGTTGTGTCGTACTTGTAAAGGCACATGTTTTAGCAACACAGGTAGAGTATCCTGTATGAAATCATGATAACGTGCTCCATTGAGCGTAGGTGGAAGAACATGGGGCCCAATCAAGACATCACCAACAATGCCTGCGCAAACGTTCACAGAAAATCTGTGTTGATGACGTGATTGCACAATTGCGTGCGGATTCTCGTCAGCCAACACATGTTGATTGTGAAAGTTTACTATTTGATCACGTTGGAATGAAGCCTCATCTGTAAAGAGAACATTTGCGCTGAAATGAGGAGTGACACATTGTTGGATGAACTATTCGCAGAAGTGTACCCGTGGAGGCCAATCAGCTGCTGATAGTGCCTGCACACGCTGTACATGGTACGGAAACAACTGGTTCTCCCGTAGCACTCTCCATACAGTGATGTGGTCAACGTTACCTTGTACAGCAGCAACTTCACTGACGCTGACATTAGGGTTATCGTCAACTGCACGAAGAATTGCCTCGTCCATTGCAGGTGTCCTCGTCGTTATAGGTCTTCCACAGTCGCGAGTCATAGGCTGGAATGTTCCGTGCTCCCTAAGACGCCGATCAATTGCTTCGAACGTCTTCCTGTCGGGACACCTTCGTTCTGGAAATCTGTCTCGATACAAACGTACTGCACCACGACTATTGCCCCGTGCTAATCCATACATCAAATGGGCATCTGCCAACTCCGCATTTGTAAACATTGCACTGACTGCAAAACCTCGTTCGTGATGAACACTAACCTGTTGATGCTACGTACTGATTGCCTGATGTACTGTAGAGCAATGAGTCGCATGTCAACACAAGCACCGAAGTCAACATTACTTTCCTTCAATTGGGCCAACTGGCGGTGAATCGAGGAAGTACAGTACATACTGATGAAACTAAAATGAGCTCTAACATGGAAATTAAGCGTTTCCGGACACATGTCCACATAACATCTTTTCTTTATTTGTGTGTGAGGAATATTTCCTGAAAGTTCGGTCGTACCTTTTTGTAACACCCTGTATACCTCTCAGAGTCCTTAGGAAACCAGATGAGGTGTCTGCTTCTTGTTGTTGCTGCAATTTATTGTGTTACAGACGCTTTCTTTTATAAAAGCCATTGTACAAACCAAAATAAACAACTACTATTCCCTTTCGCTTTGACGTTCGCGCCGAACTCAACAGTTTTACTTACTGGCCGCTTGGCACTTAGCTGGCGCAGTTGGCAACAAAATCGAGGCCCAGTGTCGCGACTGTTATGTTAGACTGTGATTCTGTGACATAGGCCTTGTGCATTGCTGAAATTTTGGTGATCTGTGTTGGTTAGACGCACTTACAATTCTTGGTCACTCGTGTCTGTGGGGTTGTGATGTTACATTGTTGTAATTTTGACGTGCACCATGCATATAATGGAGTGGATCACACACACACACACACACACACACACACGTGCACGCTCGTGCAATATATAGAATGACGCTGCTGCCATATTATTGTACTTACACGGAGATATTTTGGTGACGTGCCTTAATTTGTATATACATCACGAGAGGAACTTTGGCTGTGCTTCTCTCAATGATGTACTTTGGCTGAAGCACCTGGTTGAGGCCATATTGGATTTCGCAATCTCGTATTTGGTGTGTTTTATATTATAACCAATTTATATGTTACGTTCTGTAAATAAATGCTGTTCCATAACATTAGCATATTGAGGATCTCTCGAAAAAGTACAATTTATTAATACTGGACGTCAAATAATGAGTTATCAGCGTTTAAAGGTTTCAGTAGCCAGATGACACAAAACAAAGGTATTGATTGCTAATAATCACTGTCGTGTACTGGCTGAGTAGACGAGCAAAGTTGCTGCTGCGGAAATTTTGGTTCGCGTCCTGCCGTCCGCAATAATTTTAATACTCTTACTCCCGTTTCTGGCTTGTTATTGTCAATGATTTACAAATTAAATATGAAACACGGAAGTTTCCAAGCGCGTCCATTATCTTGGGAAAAAACTACCTCTCATCGTCAGAACAAAAAACATAAATAAGACTGACACATGTGAGAAAGAATTTAAAGGTGACTTCGTCTCATTGTAAGCCGCATATAAAGTATAAAAGAAAATTTAGAAGCAAGTTATTTTAGGAGACTTCTTTTCCAAACAAGAACATCTTCGAATTAAGCGCATATGTGTACGAAATGTATTCTAGTAATGGTGCAGGCGTATTTCTGCTGGTGTTTTTTCTAGTTGTTTCAGTTACTTTCAAGAGGAAAGGAAGAATTTTACTTTCCTGGCAATGAATTGTAATTTTTCGCACATATTAAAACATTCTTCACACAACCAGCACATTTATTTAGCAGTGGCGGAGCTTCTGCTTAAATAATTTCTGTAATATCTTTACGTAAATAACTTGTATGTAGTTCGCAGGTTCTCGGTTTCAAAGAAAGATATTCTTACTACATACAGCTATGTAAAGAACGAGTATGAAGTTGGCAGAAGGTCACTTTCAAAGAAAGAAAAGACAGCAATGGTTCCCAGATTTGCAATGAATGAACCAGCTGAAGATATAAAGAGCTTGTGCTTTAATTCGTCTGCTAGAATGGCTGCGCCGTCACGACGATACCTTGACGAAAGAGTCATCTATCGATGCCTTCAAGAAAACCAAAGTATATCTTTGAAAGAGTGCAAGCGTTCCGGTGCGGACTACTTAACTGCCCAAATGAGCAGGCATAGAAAAGAGAAACATAAGTTGGAAATCCCTTGGTTTCCAAATGCTCTGGAGACGGCGCTGAATTGAAATGATGGCAGGGCACTGCCTTAACTAAACCTAAACAGAATTGCAACACTCCCCCTGGGTGCAGATCATACACAATGTGATCAAAAGTTCCGGACACCTGGCTATAAACGACTTACAAGTTCGTGGCGCCCTCCATCGGCAATGCTGGAATTCAGTATGATGTTGGTCCACCCGTAGCCTTGATGACAGCATCCACTCTCGCAGGCATATGTTCAATGAGATACTGGAAGTTTTCTTGGGGAATAGCAGACCATTCTTCGCAGAGTGCTGCACTGAGGTGAGGTATCGATATAGGTCGGTGAGGCCTGGCATGACGTTGGCGTTCCAAAACATCCCAAACCTGTTCTATAGGATTCAGGTCAGGACTCTGTGCAGGCCAGTCCATTACAGGGATGTTATTGTCGTGTAACCACTCCGACACATGCTGTGGATGGTTCTCGATCATGTTGAAAGATGTAATCGTCATCCCCAAATGGGTCTTCAACTGTGGGAAGCAAGAAGGTGCTTAAAACATCAATGTAGGCCTGTGCTCTAATAGTGCCACACAAAATAACAAGTAGTGCAAGCCTCCTCCATGGAAAACACGAATACACTATAACACCACCAATACCGAATTTTACTGTTGTCACTACACACGCAGGCAGAAGACGTTCACCGGGCATTTGCCATACCCACACCATGACATTGGATCGCCACACTGTGTACCGTAATTCGTCGCTCCACACAACATTTTTCCACTGTTCAGTCATCCAATGTTTATGCTCCTCACACCAAGCGAGGCATATTTTGGCATTTACTGGTGTGATGTGTGGCTTATGAGCAGCTGCTCGACTATGAAATCCAAGTTTTCTCACCTCCCGCCTAACTGTCATAGTATTTGTGGTAGATCTCAATGAAGTTTGGAATTTGTGTGTGATGGTCTAGATAGATGTCTGTCTGCCTATTACACATTACGACCCTCTTCAACTGTCGGTGGTCGCTGTCGTTATACAGACGAGGTCGGCCTGTAAGCTATTGTGCTGAACATGTCCCTTCACGTTTCCACTTCACTGTCACAGTGGACCCAGGGATATTTAGGAGTGTGGAAATCTCACTTACAGATGCTGACGCAAGTGACACCTAATCACCTGACCGCGTTTGAAGTCCTTGAGTTCCACTACTGAGGCCACTGATATTAGGCAGTGGGTTGCAGGCACAATTCGCCTAATACGAAAAACGTATTTTTTTTTTTTTTTTTGGGGGGGGGGGGGGGGGTGTCCAGATACTTTCGATGTCATAGTGTATATAGACAGTTCATCCGTTCCAAGAATTGTGAATGTTGACAGTTTTTGACATTGATACTGGCAAGGTATTAGTCCCAGGGATTTCAGTACTTCTTTGAATGTTTTAATTTCAAGCTTGAAGTTGAATAACAAATGACAAAAGAAATATTATCTTTGTGTGATACTATTACAGATTAAGAATTTTCTGATTTTTACCTTCTACTTGTACTGTAAAACCTTACTTCTTGCCAAATTCCATGTCAATGAGAAGTACCCTATAGATCTTAATGGCTGAACTTGCGGGTATCAAATTGTGTGGCATAAATGGTCATATCTTTTGATTGCATTGACTTAGAAGCTTCAGTTTCTTACACCACCAAGGCACAGGTAGATCTCAGTATATGACAAAAATGCCAATGTAGAACATCTACCCATTCATGAGAAAAAGAGTTTTTAACAGTCAGACAGATAGATGGACAGATGTATGAATGGACAACAAAGTGATGTTATAAAGAGTTCCATTTTTACCGATGAGGTATGGAACCCTAAAATTCACATGAATGTAGATCTGGAGAACAAGGAAGACAGTCAATGTCTTATCATGAAAAACACTTTTTAGTGCTGTCATAGAAGAATTTTTGGAGTGTCGTTTTCCATTGTCCTGCATGAAATAAATGTAGGTCTTTCCTATAGATGATGGTTTTCTAAAATAAGGATGCAGTGTATCATTCACATACCAAAAGAACTATTGTTTCATGGAAAAAGACTGGTCCAGTGATTCATCTAGCACTAATTGCATACCACACTCCTGTTTGCACACAACATAGAGGCTGTTGATGTAATTTATGTACCCTGACAAATGAAGGTAAGCTTCATTAGAGAAAAGAGCATTTCAGTATCAACTTCTTCATGATGCAGATACTGTAACAGCCAGCTGCAGTAATGATGTTGAGCAACAGTATCTGAGTCAGATAGTCGATGCACTATCATTATTCTGTATGGTTTCAGTTAGAGTTAGTGCACAGCTCTGTGACAAGTCTGAATTGCTAAACAATTTTTACCCTCTATAGCTCCCTCTAGTACCAGGTAAGTTATTCACTGATGTCTTAACACATATCCTATCATATTGTCCCTCCTTCTTATCAGTCAGTAAATATTCCTTTCCTTGCCAATTCTGCAGAGAACCTCCTCATGTCTTACCTTATCAGTCCATCCAATTTTCAACATTATGCTGTTGCACCATATATCAAATGCATCAATTCTCTACTATTCCAGTTTTTCCACGTACATTCTCAGAATTTTCTTCCTCAAATTGAGGCCCATGTTTAATACAAATAGACTTCACTTGGTCAGGAATCCTCTTCTTACCAGTGCTAGTCTGCTGTTTATGTCTTCCTTGCTCCAACCATCATGGGTTATTTTGCTGCCTAGGTTGCATAATTCGTTAACTTCATCTTCTTCGTGATCACCAATTCTGGACAGAGTGAGGTGGCACCTGTGTCCAGCCATCCTGACTTGGGTTTTCCATGGTTTCCCTAAATTACTTCAGGCAAATGAGAGGATGGTTCCTTTGAAAGGGCACAGCCGACTTCCTCCCCCCCCCCCCCCCCCTCCTTCCCTGCAACTTCCCTAACCTGATGGAGCCGATGATGTCGCTGTTTGGTACCATCCCCCAAATCGGCCAACCAACCAATTCTGATGTTAAGTCTCTCACTGTTCATATTTCTGATAATGTTCATTAATGTTCATGACTCTCATCTTTCTTTGATTTACTCTCAATCCATATTTAGTACTCATTAGACTGTTTATTCCATTTGAGAGGTCCTGTAATTCTTCTTTACTTTCACTGAGGAATCCTATTATTTATATTGTTTCCCCATGAATTTTAATCTCACTCTTGACCCTTGGTTTCATTTCCATAATTACTTCTTTGATGAATAGATTGAACAGTAGGGATGAAATACTACATTCCTGTCTTCCACCCTTTTTAATTTGAGTGCATCGTGCTTAGTCTTCCAGTCTTTTGGTTCTTGTACATTTTCCATATTACCCGTCTTTCCCTATACCTTACCCCTATTTTTCTCAGAATTTCGAACATCTTGCATCATTTTGCGTTGTCTCTCAATTGACAGATCCCATGAATGTGTCTTGTTTTTTCAGCAGTCTTACTTTCATTATCGACCACAATGTCAGAACTGTCTCTCTGGTACCTTTACCTTTCCTAAAGCCAAACTGGTTTTCATCTAACAGATCTTCAATTTTCTTTTCCATTGTTCTGTATATTATTTTTGTCAGAAATTTGGATGCATTAGCTATTTAAACTTATTGCACAATATTGCTGTTACTTGTCAGCTCTTGCTGTCTCCAGAATTGTGAGGATGATGTTTTTCCAAAAGTCTGATGGTAATTGCCAGTGTCGTAAATTCTACACACCAATGTGGATAGTCATTTTGTTGCCAGTTCCTCCAATGATTTTAGAAACTCCAGTGATATATTATCTGTGCCTTCTGCCTTATTTGATCTTAAGTCATCCAAAGCTCTTTTAAATTGTGGTTATAATAATGGCTCCCCTATCTGTTCCCTGTTGACTCCTGTTTCTTCTTCTATTATGTCATCAGAGAAGTCCTCCCCCCCTCCCCTCCTCTCATAGAGGCATTCCATGCACTCTCAACACCTATCTGCTATCTCATCTGAATTTAAAAGTGGAATTCTTATTGCTCTCTTGATGTTACTGCCACTGTTGTTAATTTCACTATAGGTTGTTTTGACTTTTCTGTACACTGAGTTAGTCCTTCCAACAGTCATTTCTATTTTGATATCTTCACATTTTTCCTGCAGCCATTTCACCTTAGCTTCCCTGAACTTCCTATTTATTTCGTTCCTAAGTGATTTGTATTTCTGTATTCTTGAATTTTCCTGAAAATTTTTGTATTTCCTTCTTTCATTGATCAACAGAAATATCTCTTCTGTTACACATGGTTTCTTTGCAATTACTTTCCTTGTACATAAGTTCTTATTTCCAGCTCCTGTGAGTATTCACTATTACTGGCTGAAATTTGTTGCAGAAATCAATTAGCCTTTTTCATTTTTCATTCCTACTACCAAGCCCACATTCTTCCACAGTCCTTTCTTCTCCTTCTTCCACTTAAACCGCATTCCAGTACTCCATGGATAATAGATTTTCTTCTCCCTTTACATGCTACATTCTTCATTTAACATCCTCATATAATTTCTCTGACTCTTCATCTTCTACTTGCAATGTCAGAATGTACACCTGAACTATTTTTGTTGGCATTGATTTGCTGTTGATTCTGATGATGACAACCCTATCACTGAACTGTTCACAGTAATTCACTCTTTGCTCTATGTTCCTATTCATAATGAATCCTACTTCTGTTATACGTTTTCTGCTGCTGTTGATATTACCCTATACTTGTCTTATCAGAAATCTTTGTCTGCTTTCCATTTCACCTCACTGAGTCCCATTATATCCAGATTGAGCCTTAGAATTCCCCTTTTCAGATTTTTGACCATTACATTTTTTCAATTACAGGCATTTGTCCACTAGATACACATTATGTGTTTTCAATGCAGTAGTCTCCATTGCCCTCCGTATGCTCATGCTGTTAATCGTTGCTGATTCTTCCACCTTTTATGGACAGTTTCCCAACCTAAGAACAACAGGATTCTCTTAAGCTCTTTCCACTCCTCTGCCCTCTTTTGCATGAGTGTTGGCAGAAAGAGAAAGACTTCTTACGACAAAAGTCTTTAGCTGCCATTGCTGGCTTTTCTTATTCAATTTAAGCAGTGGTGATGTTTAAATCTGGGACCCACCCAGGACAGTTGGGTTAATAGTCAAAGATGCTACTCCAAGGCCACAGTTGCAGCAGAGGCCTTTCATAGCTCATCTTATCAATTGCCAGTTAAACTACTGCGTTCACTAGAACTTCTTTTGTCTAACATGGAACTGATCTCTTGAAATTCATTCACAGGAAATTTTCATTTCAATGAAAGCTAACATTCCACAAAAGATTCTGTTTTGCAAAATTCAACACAAGAAACACTGACTTATTTGCTGTATATACTAGATTGAATGCAATCTCATCAAAAACTCAAAAGAAAATACCCGTACACTCAAGTTTTATTGTATGAGGACTGGACCCATTGACACATGGGCAGGGGAAGCCCCAGACTCAGTGCAGGTGTCATGTGTGAAACACTCAGAGGAAGTGCACTGAGCCGCAGATACAGGGGCAATGTCTGGCTGTGGGCTCCCCCAGGTATCATATTGGAAACATCCTTCATGTCCAAGAAATAATTGAGAATATTGGTTGCAAGTGCTACTCTTAGATGAAGAAGTTAGTGCAGGGAAGAAATTTGAAATGGAACACAGCAGCCAATCAAAATAGTGTTGTAAACTGAATAGTACATAATACCAGGAACTTTGAATTTATGGGCAAACTTTTAATCAGCCACAAAGTTTACACATAAAAAGTTAACATTTCTGTAATCACTAATTCATGGATTCCCAATTGAAGTAGTATATCTGCCACACTACGCAAGAAATCCACATCGACTGAGATTGAAATTGAAGCTGCATGCAATATTGTTTGGGCAAGACTTGGTATCTAAATAAAAAAAAAGCACTAGTGTCATATCTCAAGGAGGAACTTGAAATTTTTAACACAGGACTTGAGCATGTAGAGGAACTACGGATCAAGTTTAAAAGAATAGTTGATCATACTCAGGATAGATATTTTCCCAGTTAAAACAGTTCATAATGGGAGAGACTCTGCATGGTATACAATCACTGTAAAGAAACTCCAAAATAAAGAGATGTTACCTTAACGGCAGCGAAGGCGGAGAAGATGAGCTTCGGTACGGCGGAGCTGGCGGATGAGGCACCTTTTCTCTTTGGGTACAAAAAGAGTACTAGTAGCGACTGAACCCCAGAGGGGCGGCTACAGACAGCATCTGACTCATGGTGAATGGCTGACTTTAGGCTGGGCATCCTACTGCCTATGTGGAAAGTAACGAGAAACTACCACATTACATTCCCAAGCAGTACATGGTATGTCTCTCCATGTGAAAGATTCCGGAGTTAAAACTTCCCCTCATTCGGATCTCCGGGAGGGGAACACATTGAGAGTAGACATATTTGAAAGGAATAAAGGGACAGTGAAGGGAGGAAAGATACAGATTGGAACATGGAATGTAAGGGCACTTCTGCAAGCAGGAAAGCTAGAGAATGCAAAACAGGAGATGAAAAGGAACAGATTAGATGCCCTCGGTTTGTGTGAAATGAGAGAATGGGGAGATAGAAAGTGGAGATTGTAAACTCTTTTACTCATGGAAAATCAAGAGTGGTGAAAATGGAGTAGGAATATTGATAGGGCAAAAGTTGAAAAATAAGGTAATGAAGGTACAATATATTGATGGAAGACTGATGATGATATGACTTCACCGAAGAGTCAAGCAGTATATTGCTCCCTCCTATGTATATCTCGCGAAGAGACCATGAGGATAAAATCAGAGAGATTAGAGCCCACACAGAGGCATACCGACAATCCTTCTTTCCACGAACAATACGAGACTGGAATAGAAGGGAGAACCGATAGAGGTACTGAAGGTACCCTCCGCCACACACCGTCAGGTGGCTTGCGGAGTATGGATGTAGATGTAGATGTAGATGTAGAAGGGTAGTTCAAAAGATTTGGTATTAATACAGGTATATATGCCAACCAGCCAGCACAGAGATGTGGAACTGGAAGAATATTGTGAGAAAATACAAGAACTCATCGAGAAAGAAAATAGAAATGCCTGCATTATCATCATGGGGGACTGGAATGCAGTGGTGGGTGAAGGAAGAGATGAAGATACAGTAGGAAAATTTGGATTAGGAATAAGAAATGAGAGAGGTGAATGACTAATTAGTTTTTGTAAAGAAAATTCATTAGCAGTGGGTAACACATTATTTGAACACCACAAAAGGAGATGTTACACATGGATATCGAATTTGAATAGGGAAAGATATCAGCTGGACTACATCCTGATACAAAAAAGGTTTAGGAACTGTTTGAAGAATGCTAAAGCTTATCCAGGAGCAGATACAAATTCAGACCACAATCTAGTGATGGGAGAAATACAAGTGAAGTTGAAAAAAGTCTGGAGAGGTACAGCAAAGGAAAGACTAAACATAGAAAGACTCAAAGAGGTAGGAAAGGCATCAGATTTGGGGAACAGATTTTTGGAAAAATGGCAAAGAGGTGGTGTTGATGAAAGCATTAATGACAAGTGGATAAAAATGAGGGAAGGACTCATGGACTCTGCCAAAGAAGTACTAGGAATTAGAGTATCCCAAAGCACCAGGAAAGAATGGATAACAGAAAACATGTTGAAAAGGATGGAAGAGCACAGAAAGTGGAAAAGTGTAGAAACTGAAGAAGGCAAAAAGAGGTACAGGAAACTGAATAACGAATTAAGAAGAGAAACTGAAGAAGCAAGAGAAAAATGGATGAAACAGAAATTCAACGAAATAGAGAAAATTGAGAGAGAGGGAAAGTATGAAATGATGTATAGACTGGCTAGTGAGATAGTTTTTTAATGTAAAAGAAAGAGGAATAACATGGAAATAGAAAGAGCGGATGGTACTCTAGCAGAAGAACCACAGGAGGTTTTGAACAGATGGCAAGAATATATTGAATGTCTGTATAAGGGGGATGAAATGCAAAGTGAAATTAAGGTTGAAGAGGAGCAATATGTGCCGGAAGATGGAAAGGGATTTACCATCTTGGAAGCAGAAGTAGAAAAGGCGCTGAAGGAGATGAAGAATAGGAAGGCATGTGGAATAGATGATTTGCCAGCAGAACTGTTGAAGAGTCTGGGAAACAAGGCAAGAAAAGAAATAGTCTACCTCTGTAACAAGATATATGACAAAGGGGATTGGCCTGAGGACTCCGCTGCAACAGTTATGATACCAATAGAGAAAAAGAGAAATACTAGAAAATGTGAAGAGCACCGGACTATCAGTCTAATTTCTCATGCAGCTAAAGTCTTGCTGAGATTGTTGAACAGGAGGTTATATGGCAAGCTAGATAGAGGGATTGCAGAGGAGCAGTTTGGATTTAGAAGAGGAAAAGAAACAAGAGATGCTATTGGCCTGCTAAGAACTATAGGGGAAAGATATATGGAAAAGGGTAGAGAAATCTTGCTGTTTTTATAGATTTAGAAAAGGCTTTTGACTGAGTTAAGTGGAACAAGCTGATGGATATCTTGAAGAGGAAAGGAGTAGATTGGAAAGAGAGATGACTGATACAGAATCTATATTTACACCAGAAAGTAAGGATAAGGATTGGAAATGAAATGTCAGAAGGAAGCAGCATTGGACGAGGTATTAGACAAGGTTGTTGCCTTTCCCCACTGCTGTTTAACATATACCTCGAAGAGGTTATTGTGAAAAGTTTAGATGGAAAAAGAGAAATATGTATTGGTGGAAAGAGAATAGAATGTATAAGATTTGCAGATGACATGGTATTAGTGGCAGAAAGTGAGCAGACAGTGAATAACATGCTCAAAGATCTGAATGAAGCTTGTGTGGAATATGGGATGCAAATAAACACAGCAAAAACAAAGAGTATGGTCATCAGAACAAGATGCAGACTGTCCAATATTAAAATAGGACAATCTACCATTAGCCAAGTAAGTCAATTTAAATATCTCAGAAGCACAATAACTGAAGACTTGAGATGTCACCAGGAGGTGAAAACCCGAATTGCCATAGCGAAAGAGGCATTAAACAGAAAGAGGAGACTCTTATGTGGGAAATTAGATAAAGGACTAAGAAAAAGGCTTGGCAAATGTTTTGTCTGGAGTGTGGCACTATATGGGGCAGAAACATGGACACTGAGACGAGAGGATGAAAAAAGGTTAGAAGCATTTGAGATGTGGATGTGGAGGAGAATGGAGAGAATAGGCTGGATGGAAAGAGTGAGTAATGAAAGAGTATTGGAAAGGGTTGGTGAGAGAAGATGTCTGCTGAAGGTTGTAAGAGAAAGGAAAAAGAACTGATTGGGACATTCTTTGAGAAGGGAGTGCTTGCTAGTAGATGCTTTTGAAGGATTGGTTTGTGGGAGAATGAGAGGAAGAAGGAGATACAAGGTGATAGACAACATAAAGGGAAGAGGAAATTATGCAGACCTGAAGAGGATGGCAGAATACTGGACAGCCTGGAGAACTACCATGTGAAAACCTACCTTTAGGCAGAACACTGATGATGACCTTATAATAGATGTAAAACAAAATGTAGGGCTATAGATAGAGAGATGATGAATAAAATGCATCAAGAGAGCAATATGTAAAGACTGTTACTGACACCAACACAGTCACTTGTGGTTGAGACAGTTACTGAAACTGAGGGTAGCAAACCACAAATAGTACTGCTTAAGCCCATTTTCAGATGTTTCTTTGCAAAGAAAAACCCAGGAGAGTAACCCCGGTTTAATTCTTGTAACACTGAAAAGATTAATGAAATAAATGCTAGTGTCAGTGGCATTGAGAAATAGCTGAAATCATTAAAATTGAATGAAGCTCAAGGCCCAAATAGACTCCTATCAGATTCTATACTGAATCTGTGGCTGAGTTAGCCCCTCTATTAAATATTATCTAGAATAGATCCCTTGGACAATAAACTGTGCCCAGCAGTTGGAAGAAAGCGCAGGTCACACCCATTTACGAGGACAGTAGAAGTGATACACAAAATTACCATACAATATTTTTGACATCAATTTCTTGTAGAATTTTAAAACTTATTCTGAAATCAAACATAATGAGGGATCTGGGACAGAATGACCTCCTTCATGCCAACCAGCATGGATTCCAAAAATATTGATCACATGAAACCAAATTTGTACTTTTATCACAAAAGGTACTGAAGGCTTTAGATCAAAGCAGACTAGTAGATGCAGTATATCTTGATTTCCAAAAAGTGTTTTGACTCTATACTATACATACACTTATTATCAAATCTTTGATTGTATGTCGTATCAAGTACAATTTTTGACTAGATTGATGACTTTTTGGTTGGGAGGACACAACAAGTTATGTTGGATGAAGAGTCATCAACACTTGTAGAAGTAACTTTAGATGTGCAACGGTCGAGTGTGTTGGGACCCTTTCTGTTAATGTTGAATATTAATGACATTGTGGAAAATATTAGTAATAACCTCAGACTCCTTACAGAACAAGCAATTATCTACAATGAAGTTCTGTCTGAAAGAAGCTGCATAAATATTCTCAGACCTTGATGAGATTTCAAAGTTGTGCAAAGATTGTCAACTTGCTTTAAATGTTCAGAAATGTAAAATTGTGCACCTCACAAAACAAAACAAAAAAAGTAGTATCTTATGACTCTAATATCAGTGTGCTACAGTTGGAATCAACTAACTCTTACAAGTCCATGAGTGTTACAAATTGCAGGAATATGAAATGGAGTAAGCACAAAGACTGAGTCATGGGTGAAGCATTTGGTAGATTTTGGTTTATTGGTAGAACACTAGGAAAAGTGCAATCAATCTACAAGGAAGATTACTTACAAGTCACTCATGTGACCTATCCTAGAATATTGCTCAAGTATGTGGGACCCATACCAAATAAGACTAACAGGGGATGTTGGGCGTATACAGAGAAGGTTAGCAGACATGGTCACAGGTTTATTTGACCCATGGTAGAGTGTCGCAGGAATGATGAAGAAACTGAACTGGCAGACTCTTCAAGATATATGTAAACTATCTGAAAAGGTTTAGTTACAGTGTTTCAAGAACCAGCTTTAAAAGAGGGAAGGTACTACAGTCCCCTACATATCACACCCATGGGTATCATGAGGACAAGATTAGATTGATTACAACATGCATGGAGGCATTCAAACAATTGTTCCTACTGTGCTCCATATATGAATGGAATAGGAAAACCCTAACTAGTACAGTGGGACATACTCTCTGCCATGCACTTCATAGTGGTTTGCAGAGTATGGATGTGAATGTTAATGTAGATCTGAAATTGTTAATGAGTAGCTGGAGGTATTGTTGGGGTGTATGGAATGAGATGTGCACAGTAAGGAAGACAGTGCTCAGCAGCATGCTAGTGAAGGTGCACAAGAGGGTAGGAGAAACAGTAATTTTTTTTTATTTATTTGTTTCATTTCTGCCCATCCCCAAAGGGTATAGCACAACAGCAGAATGTGACTGATCAGCCATTTAGTTTTTAGGCTGCAGTATAATATGAAACAAACATTGAAAGTGAAACACACAAATAGTATTATTAAAACTTATGATTGTGTAGCTCAGATGTCATGCTGTAAATGAAGATGTTGGTACCTGTTCAGATTGAATAGGTGGTAATGTTTGAAGGCTCTGAGCAAGTAGATGAATGGGATACGATCGTTAGAGGTGAACTATGGATTGAAGAATGGAATTCATCAGGAGATAATTCAGAGCATTAGGGTAGTTGAATGGGATCTGACTGTTTGTGATGGACATTGTGTGCAGTAAGATTGGGAATGCTGCACCTAGTAGTATAGGAATGAAATTACAGGAGTATGTAGGTGGGGTAAAGTGATTTGTGGAATATCTGATAGATTCATTCAGATGAAATTTCAAATGGGTATCTGTATTGAATTGTTGAAGAATAATGTGCCTCTGAGGGATGCTTATTTTGGATGACAGTTGCAACATAGATACACAGGGAGTTGTCTGGAAGAAGAAGTGTCATGACAGGGTAGATGGAGAGAGTCATATTGTGGTCACCTTACTTGTTTGAGTAAATTAGGTGAAGTACGTTAGAGGTATTAAATTGAAGGTGGGAACATTGTTTTAGAAGGTGATTAGCTTTTCAATGTTGACAGTTGGCAAGGTTTTTACATTTGTGGTTTATGGTGCCATTGTATGTAAGATGTTCTTAGCCAGAAATTGATACAGCATATACTGTACCTGTGTCTTACATATTTGAGATTTCTGTACACAGTGCATTAATGCATTTGAAGATACTTATTTGAAACAGATCAACAGAGGAAAGTTAGAACACCTCTATTCTGCCTCCTATGACAAACTGCAATAAAGATATTACAGTCAGAAGGTTATAATGTTTTAAACTGAATTCAGTCCACTTTGTAGTCATTAGTACGCTATCTTCTGAAGCTATGCAGCAAAAATGAAATGTATTGCCTTCAGAAACATTGTATTATGCAACAGCAATAAATGATAAAACTTTGACAACTTAGTACTCAATACATTCACTCTTTAATGATAATCTGTTTCAAATGAAGTGTAAAATAGTGTCACTACACACAAATTCAAAATAGTTTCAAACTACTGTACATCTTTACCTGTGAATTCAAGTAGTGATATGTGTTCTAGTGAAAGTGTTTTGGAAATTTCTCGCAGTTAAAAGGCAGTGAACTGAGCATAAGTGAAAATACACACTTGTGTGTTTCCTGAGTATCTGAATTGTTTTTATTACAATTATTTAGAAAAAATTTTCTGTCAAAATAAGGTTCTGTTCCTTGGTTGGTATCCATGCACTTGAAAAAACATAGTATGCATTATAACTGAAAAAAACCACAGCTTTTCATGACATGTAAGTGGATGTTTCTTGGTTATGCTATTGATAAATATGTGATATTTAATAGTCAGTGTATCTTAAAAAGGTTTTCCTTTGTGCTTGTATCTTAGAACATGATGGGTTAGGTTTATATAAAGAAACATGTATGCTGCTTTCAAAGTACTGCTAGAAACAGATTAGTGTGATATTTCTGAAAGGCCTGGCATCTTTTGAAAAGGTAGGAAGTGGGATGATGCCACGTACTTTGCCCTCACTTCCTTTCTCCATGCAGCTCATGGATCTCCTCTTTTCTTTCTTACTTCCCTCAGTACAATTTTTAGGTTGTGTGCACTCCCTCAGTTATAGTTCTTAGGTTGTTTCCAGACAATGCTGTCATTTTTTGTCTAGTAAAGTCATCAGAAGATCAAAACCAATTGCAAAATGATTTAGAAAAAATATCTGTATGGTGCAAAAATTGGCAATTGACCCTAAATAATGAAAGTGTAAGGTCAGCCACATGAATGGTAAAAGGAATCCATTAAACTTCAGTTATGCCATAAATTAGTCAAATCTAGGCCATAAAGTCAATGTAGTATCTAGGAATTACAATTATGAAGAACTTAAATTGGAGAGAACTCATAGAAAATGTGGGCAAATGAAAGAATGTGTTTTATTGGTAGAACACTTGGGAAATGTAACAGATCTACTAAAGGGACTGCCTAAACTATGCTTGTCCAATCCTCTTTTGGAATACTGCTGTGTGGTCTGGGTCCTTACCAAATGGGATTAACAGAGTACATTGAAGAAGTTCAGAGAAGAGCAGCACATTTTGTATTATCACAAAATAGGGGAAAGAGTGCCATTGACATGATACAGGGTTTGGGGTGGACATTGTTAAAACAAAGGTGTATTTTGTAGTGGCAGAATCTTCTCACAAAATTTCAATCACCACCTTTCTTCTCTGAGTGTGAAAATATTTTGTTGATGCTGATCTACATAGGGAAAAAGGATCACAATAATAAAATAAGGGAAATCAAAGCTTGCACGGAAAGGTAAAGGTGTTCATTTTTTCTGCGTGATGTTTGAGACTGGAGTAGTAGAGAATTATTGTGAAGATGAAGAATCCTCTGCCAGGCACTTAAGTGTGATTTGCAGAGTATCCATGTAGATGTAGACATTAACATTCTTGTACACTGAAGCCATGAAAATTTTATTTAGTTGTGATTGCTGTGTTAGAAGCTTCATATTCTGACATAAGTTAAAGACAGTTCATTTTCTTTCAAATGAATTTGAAATTTGTGTGTTTGATTTCCCTTGATCCATAAGAATGCGTAGTGTAAGTAAGTAAATTATTGAAGTTCCCCATATATAATGTGTTTGTATGAAGTAGGAGCTTAAATTTTTTGTTATTTTTCTGTTGTCTTACTTACACAATAACAGACATCAGCTATACCAATTAAGAGAGCTCTTACAGCAACTTCTATCTTCAACAGTTTGAGTTTTTATGTTGCTGAGAAAAAGAAGATAGATAGCAGAACTGACTATGTCACTTTTGCATTGTTTCTGTAGTTCAAAAATCTGCTGCAGCAACAGAAGGAGCACTTGTTGTGTGCTAAGTCTGTCAGTTGAGGCAGAATAGTGGTGTTCTAACTTTCATCTGTTCATCTGTTATGGAATCCAACATAATGTTTATAAGGAGTTTTTGTTATGGCGTCATTTGTTTAGATTTAGGTGTAAAACAAGAAATTGCTAATTCTTTGTCTAAGTTTGAAATAAAGACCATATTTTGCAAAGGGGTAACGTGGTTCCATGTTTTGCAGTAACTTTGGCCCAAACAATTTTAGGCTGAAGTTTTGTTTATTTTGTTATCTAACAGGACTTATATTAAAATTTCGTACTCTTTTAAACAAAATTCTTTCACACCATGCTAACAGGTGTTTTCCATGTTACTAAATGAACTGATGAAGGACATAAAAAGGGCCATGGTCTAAAACTTATGTTCAATTTCAAAAACTGTTGAATTCTCTCATTAAACACACAAAATCTTCTTGACTGCTTGCAAGTGAGCAAAAATGAAGATGATGTGGTAAAAGAGGCAGTCTTAGAATAGCTTGAGAAGGAAAGATGGGGATATTTAACATACTCATCTGAAGCTAAGTAGCTGTATTACTGGGAGGACATTGTGCAAAGTAAACCAAAACAAAAAATCTTCCTGAACTGAATAATTTTGTGTAATTACTTTAGATAATATTAAGTTGTGTTATGCTTGTGCAGTGACTGACCTAATAAAAATAAACTAATTAGTAATTTCCTTGTTCACTTTAGTTCTTTAAATTTTAATTATTTACCTCAGTTTTTGGAAGTAAGTTATTCATTGAACTTTAGTAATGATCTGTTAAACATATGATCACCTTTAATTGGTTTAACATGGGATCAGTGGATTTTTAGCTCACTGTGAGGAGATTTGAATATGTGGGACAAAGTCACTGCAAGTAAAGGTAACATTACCTAAATTTCTGAATAATCATTGTGGTATAAGCAGTTTCTAAAATATGATAGAACCACATTGATTCAATCACACATGAGGTGTAGGTCATCATCATCATCATCATCATCATCATCACCATCATCATCATTATTTATTGCACTTAAACTGGCCATTTAGGCACTTGGCAGGAGACAAAAATATACAAATACATAAACATAAAACATAACAAAATGATCAACACAGCCAATCCATGCATCCTGACTAAATAGAATTGTAACATCACAGAAATTGATTACATATGTTTGCCCATTTACTTCTATTTTGGGCATCCTCAATTCTGGCTGTTGGATCTGTTTCTTCCAGGGTTACTAAAGTTCTGTTCTTCCAGCTCATTCATAATTGACCTCTTGGACACCTGCCATTCGGCTGATGTGCTAACTAATACATGAGGTATAGAGCTAAAAAAATATTACACTGCAGTTTTGCACCCTGTCAACTAATCAGAGCCCCCACATAAAGACGATGGAAAAGTTCACCAGCGTTACCCCAGCTGATGGTAGCTGAAAGAACAATTTGCTGCAATGGTGCCTTGTGTAATTGAAAGATAAGTAATGAAAAAAGTAGTAACTGTCATAAAATAATGACTACCTGCTGTTGTATTGTCCATTTCAGGTGACTACAGGGACCTACGGTTACCTCCTTCCTCTTTCCAACGAGCAGTCGATCTCCTGCGCCACAACACTGAGTTCACCCTAGCAGCATCTCTGCGTCAGGAGGAAGCTAATTCAGGAACTATTATTGCCTTTTCACATGGTTTTAACAGGTTTGATAATTTTGAAATAATGGTTTGATTTCTGTTAATGCATAACCTGGCAAAGAAGTGAATGGAGGAGTTATTAAGTATTCCATGTATAATTTACAATAGAATGAATGTTTTTATAATAATTTGATTGTGAAATAAATATCTTATTATATTTGTTAGCCACTGTTAATAGTTGTTATCAAGTGCTCTGCATTGCTGAGTTACACTATCATGACCATTGACTAATTACAGAGCATGAGCTATGTGCCACACAGACAGAAGATTGATGAGCAGGAAGTGACTGCTAGGTGCCACAGATTTCTAGACTCATGTTGCTTGTGTTGTATTTCATAGCTCCTGAAGATGCATGCTGGAGGAACCATACAGCAAACATGAAGATTCTCCTGACACTTGTTTGAGATGAGTGTAGGAAATGTGGTGGCAACAGTCATAGTTAGAAATTTTTAGCTATGCGAGCCGATTCATTCTCTTAATGCAAATCCATTTGATTGCATAACATATGAAAGGATGAAATTGTATCCATACTGTTTGGAAATGCCATCCACATGGGTGAATAATCCTAGAGAACATCATAGGAGTATTTCCAAGACTATAAAGCTGCCTCTGCTCACAGTTGGTCTTTGACTTTTCATAAGCTGTTTTTCATCATCTATTATCAGATATGGAGTTATTTCTTAGCAATCAACAGAGATCTAATTTTAGCTCTGCTGTGCAGATTGAAACTGTTTTTGGTAGTAAATTTCCTAAAGCAGAAAATCGTTTGTTTCACAGTCATAAAGCCAGTAGAGTGTACTCTCATATTATTTTTCGCATACAATTTTTAACTGGCAGAGAGATGCTACACTAATTGGTCAGACAAAAAAATCTGCTTGCCAAGTGGCAGCAGAACACACTCATAAAAGAATGTTATTATTAGGCAAGCTTTTGGAGCCAGTGGATCCTTCTTCAGGCAGAAGGGTTGAAGTGAAAGGAATAGGGGTGAAAGAAAATGACTGGAGAGGTCTAGGGAAGGACAGATTTTGGGAAAGTCACCCAGAACTGCAGGTCAGGGAAGACTTACCACACAGGATGAGAAGGAAAGGAAGTCTCTCCTGATCCACAGTTCTGGGTGACTTTCCCAAAATCTATCCCTGTTCTATACCTCTCCAGTCCTTTTCTTTCAAGCCTGTTCCTTCCCCTTCAACCCTTCTGCCTGAAGAAGGAGCCACTGGCTATGATAGCTTGCCTAATAATAACCTTCTTTATGAGTGTGTTCTGCCACTGCTTGGTTAGCAGACTCTTTTATCTTTCCAATTAAATTATTTTGTCAAAAATTGATTGTTTTCATTGTTATATTCGAGATGCTACATTGTAGCATTTCTCACATAGTTTCATAGTTTGTGTTTGTATGACAATGACACATGGTGCTATGTATTTCACACATAGTTTATGTAAAGCTGTGTCTGCATCTTAATCTGTTGATTGATTGATTGATTGACTGACTTATTGATTTACTCAGGGAGACAAAACAACTGTGGTCTTAGTTCACTTTTGCCTACACCAAAATTGTGTTTATTGTGTTGTTTCTGTCCCTGTAATTCTAGTAAAGCCAGCTGATACCCTTAAAGAACAGTAGGAGATCTTTTACTAGTTCGATGTTAGACATAGTTTCTTCTGGAGCTACTGACTTGAATATTTTGTGTCTTTTAGGCTCAAACACTTTGCACTGGAAGAGCAAATGTGGGGCAGTTTATCCCCCTCACTGTGTGACTTGCACTTAGGAACTTCTTTTTCTGTACCCATTGTGTGCAAGTGTTTTTTTTAAGTTTCCATGGTTGGTCATCAGTCCTGTTACAAGCTTAATCTGTTTTCTGTTCAAAACCAGGATTACAGAACTTCTCTTCAAACATGGTTTCATCACCATTACCTTGCCACGTTTCTGCTTTTGGATCTTAGTCCAACATTCTGCATGCTGTCTCCTAATCCAACTATGTACCTTTGTCCCTAACATCACTTTAGTGATGGTTACAAATGGTTCCAGTCCCACAAATGGAATCATCACACCTGACCTGGCTAGTTTATCAGATTGTTCATTCCCAGTAATTCCTGAGTGGACAGGGACCCCCTAGCCTCACGAGGGTTTTGTGGAATTCTGCAATAATCTTTAATCTTGTTGCAGAAGCTGACAGAGATTTCAGAGATGTTTGGCTATCTTAATGAATACAGATGCCACAATCCTTGTACCAACTACACAGATTTCTCCTTCATGCACACTCTGAAAGCAGATATTTCTTCCTGGAATACTGTGGCTAGTTTTTGTAGAGAAACTGCTCTCTGTAGTCTCAGTTGGGCCCTGTATAACCTGGCCCCAACATGTTCATCTGTTTTTGATCCACCAGGAAACCAGACCATCTCCTGAGCAGTATTGAGGTTCATTCTTCCACTGCTTCTTACTTCTAATTATTGCCTTGGAAGGTTTATTGAAGCAGCTGTAAGTTGTTGTATAGTTACCCAGCATCACTATACTGATATGGGATTTTGGATTTTCTAAAGTTTTCCACTTATTTCTAGTTTTTAACCTTTGTGTCCATGCTGCTGTCTCCGTTGTTACTAAGAGGTGTAATGGCGGCATGTGCAGCATGGTCTCTGTCCCAGCGATGGGTGTGCTGCTAATTTTGCCTTTAATAGATAAGCAGGCAATCTTAGCACCTCGCCAGGCTCCTTAGCAGCCACCTTTTCTTGTGCTCTATGCCACCACACTGTAGCCCCATACATTATCGTAGGTCTTATTGTAGTGGTGTGTATCCAGTACATCCTCCTGTGGCTTGGAGCCCAGTTTATATCACAGATCTATCTAGTGCTCATAGAGCACCTTTCACCTTTGAACATATATTCTTTATGTGTGGGGTCAAAGATACTTTTGCATCCTGGATTATCCATAGATACTTTACTGCTGCTTCTACTGATAGAGTTTTGTCAGAAAGCTTCAGATTCCAGTACCTGACCTGGATATGCTTTCTTGTGACTGGTACTACAACAGTTTTTTTGGGACTGACCCTTAGATCCTGTCTCCTGCACCAGTTTTGCATAATATTTTGTGCCATTGTTCTAAAGGTACTAGCAAATTTTCCAAGTGTTACTATGACTAAATCTTCTACATATCCTTTGCAAAAGTTCATTCACCACTATGTTCCACAATAGTGAGGACAGAATTCCTTCTTGTGGACTCCATTTGGTGGTGTTGATTACCATTTTGTCATTCAACAAGGTTACTTTTGCTTTCTTTTACTCAGCACAGTCTCAATCCACCTTCATATGGTGGTCTTAATGCCATTCTCATCTGCAGCTGTAAACATTAATTTTGTAGGTTGTATTGCTAAAAGTCTCTTCAGTGCTGAGGAAGATGCAGTGAGCAAATTCCTGAAAGTGTAGTACTTTTTCACCTTTCCAACAAGTTGAAGTGCTGTTTCATGTGATTTGCATGGTTGATGTTCATGTTGTTTTAGATGTAGAGAAACCTCAGTCAACCTGCCTTTCCTAAAATGGACATTAACCAGTTTTTATAATGTCTTTAGGAGAAAGGAGGACAGACTGATTGGTCCCATATCCATAGCCTTAGTATGATCAGTTTGCTTTGGCTTTGGAATGAAAACAACCTCCACCAACTCCAAGTAATGACTCTTGTTGCTAAACTGATTCTAGATGGTCTGCATAGAAATCTAATTATTCCCTCTGCTGCTCGTTGCAGTAGAGCCAGAAAGATTCCATCAGGGCTGGTGACTCAGATGGTTGAAACATTCCCAACACCTACTGGATATTTTTGAAATCAACACATTCTCTGGCAAATTCTCAGTCCCCCTTTTGGTTTCCTGTAAACTATTACCTTCCAGGGACTGAATCTTGGTAAGTGTTGTTTGCCAGAATGCAATGTAGTGAGTGAGAGTTAAGGAGCAGATTCAGTATATCACATGCTGTGCTTGTGTTCTCATCACCCTCCTTCCTTAGCGTTCCTCTGGATTGGTTGGTATTCTGGTGAGGATTTTATGAATATGGCACATGTAGCTGAGCCTCCTGCCTTCTCACAGAATATCTTCCAGAATGATAATTTCGATTGCTTAATAGCAAGGTTGTATTTGGCTAGAGCCTCAGCACGTTTTGCCCATTGTTCCTTTCCTTCTTGGAACATTAAGCTGTCTTTTTACCTGCTTTCTTTGCAATCCCAGGTTATATTGTTCTGCCAAGGTACATTCCTGTTTATAAAGTTCTTGGTGACAGGACAGTTTTCTAAGTACAAGGTCGTTACAGTAAATGTCACTTCATCTGTGATTTCCTCAAAATATACTGGATTCCTCATTGAAGTTCTGACTTCAGATAGGGGCGAGTTTAGTTCTTTCCTATATGAGTCCCAATCTATTTTCATAGGATTCATATAGGTCATGGTATGTTTAGCACCTATTTCAAACTCATACTTGATATCACATGGTCAGATAAGATAAGGATGGCTGCACTGCCACATTTGTGTTGAATACCCATCATGAAGGACCTAAAAGTTATGTCAGTTACTTCTTCCTTTCTTATGTTTTTGGAAGTAGGTTCTCTGTTCCTATTTGGGATCTACAGGTAACTGTAGAGTAAATATTTGAGAAAGTACTCACCTCTGCTGTTGGTGTTATTTCTTCTCTACACCAGGTTGTTGGCATTGGCATCACAACCAACCAACCAACCAACAGTTATTCATTCAGCCGTGAACAGTTGTCTACTAGTCCCCTTACTTCCTGGGAAGGAGGAGCATTGTCCTCATAAAGAAGGTAAGCTGAGGCCAGAACAATTTCCCTTGTGCTCTTTCCTTTCATGGCTTCGTCCTTAAGGTCATTAAGTTCCTGTAACAAGAATCTGCTATTGGCATGTATTAAATCCCATTGTTGATGAAATGCATGTTCTGGAGTTCTTTATATTTCTAGTATGAAGCAACTTATGTCCAGTTCCTCCAATGCATGAGCTGCACCCTTTACATAAAAGTGGTTCCTGGATTAGAGTCATGCCCACCTCTTGTCTGCCCAGAAGATTACTCATAGTGGCAGTTGCCTCCTTACTGTGTTGCACGTTTATCTACAACATTTACATCCACCAGCTTGCTGCCATAGTCCCTTCTGAGGTCTCTGATTATCTTAATGGTAACCTGTGATAATCCAAAGTACAGTTTCAGGTCCAGTTCTCACATTTCCCCAAGGGATTTTTCACTGATGTCCATCTCAAGGCTTTGGCCATCTGATGGAACATTTTGGTTGATTACCCTCCAGTCCTCTATCGAGACCTTCTGGTTCTGCACCCACACTTTCACAAACAGGGTCTTTGAAGGTGTATGCTTAAGAAGCTTCAGCACTTGTATTGATATCTTTGTGGTCTTGAAGAGCTCAGCTGGCATCTTGACCATCAGTTTTACCTCCTCCCTTGGACATAACTTGGGCACTATCCATCATTCCTATCTCCTTGTACACAAAGATTAGAGCAGCTTTGCTGAGCCAGCCCTCCAGAATTTGGGGCTTGTTCTTGTGTGCCCACCCACTCCGCAGTCTTCTCAAAGAGAGCCATCTGAACAAGCTCCACCTGTTACGAGGTGATGTTGACCTGTTGACTAAGTGCAATCCTGAAAACTGAAACTGCAGTACTGATGTCCACTTCCGTATTTCTAGCTTCAGGTTTTTCTGTTTCCAATTATACTGAGAAGTGGGAGTATTAGACACTTCCCTTGTTCTCTTGTTCCCTGTTTTGAAGGTAGGAGGTGTCTGTTTGCCCCCTTCACTCTGAGACAGTCTTATTTTGGAGGTCCTAGGTTTGAGACCTTGTAATTCCTTCCATTTATGTTTAGAAAGCAATTCTTTGCTTTCCTTTTCTACTTGTTCTTTGAGAAGTTTTCTTCTCTGAGCCCCAGAAAAGGATTTCGTCTTGACCCAGTCCAGCTTTGCAGTGATGATTTCCACTTCTTGGACTGGTATATCATCCAGTCCAGTTCTAGAAACAGCTTCTGTCAGTTCCAGCCTCAATGCTTGGGTGTTTGAGGTCTCATCAAGGCCCTCAGCTTTTGTTTTGTTTTGTTCTGTGTTCTTCAGCTTAAGTATTGGGGATTTATTAGATTGACACCACAGTGTGACTGCATCATCTTCAGCATGTCTGGATTTACTATTAATATTGTTTGACAGGTCATTAATGGACAACATGACTAGTAAGTCAGTTTTTTCAACAATATAGATTTTACTGTGCACAAATTATTTACAAATAAATCATAGAAAGTAATAATCCCTGATTCTTTGGAAAATACGCAAAGAGAAAAACTTCTGGAGATGTATACCTCTTGCTCAACACAGTATTCTGGAAGTTCATTGAAGAATTCACTCATTAGTGCCAGAGAACAGTGTTTGATCAACTTAAAATGTATGGCTGTTTCTTCTTCTTTTATTGATGGCGCCTGCAACAGCTCTAACAAGGCACAATGAAGGTTTCTGTGCTAGAGTTCCACCAGGCTTTGATCATGGATTGGTGGTGCCTAGTAAGAAGATAAAAAGGATAGCACTGCAGAAGCAATAGGTGTTGCTGTCAATAGTTTTTCCACCTGTGAACATTCACACAATATGTGTAGCCGAGCCATGAAAGGCAGGGCGGAACAGAGGTAGGATGATATGCATGAATCCATCTGGGAGCAAAATCCTCCATTGGAAACAAGGAAATACATACTGCATTCCATCGTTGGTGACAGGAGGTTATGGGTCTTCTTCAGTAGAACAAACAGTGGCCAGAGCCTTAGTGGTATTCACTGCCATGGTCCTGTTGCATTTTGATGATGTATGGGAAATGAGAATACACATCTATTAAAATCAACCAAATTGCACCATGGGATGGATTCACAAAATATGCGTGAAACCAGCCCTACAGCTGGGTAGGCATAAGCCACCACGGACAGGCTTGCTGTTTTCTGCATCTGACAAGCCATGTGCACTATATTATTATCTTCCTACAGCCAAGACACATGTTGGCAGGCAACATGTGCCAGCTGGTTTGTATGAAGTATGAAACCTATCTCAAGAGTGGGTCCTTACATGTGGCTGTTGTAAGATCTCTGGGAGTGTAATTCCATGGGGTCAATAGGGAACCATGACAGGGCATTCATGTGGTGTGCTGATATACAATAATGAATGGAATAGTGTTTATTTGGTGAGAAAAGAGCTCAGTGTTGTAACTTCTGAGATATCCATTCAGACAACTTTGATTTAGAGCCAAATACAGACTTCAGCGGCTTGTGATATGTGACTAGGAGATATTGGTTGCCATACAGGAAACTGCAGAAATTCTGGAAACCAAACATAATTGCCTATGCTTCTGTCTCTATCTGGGAATAATTTTCTTGTGCTGTGGTGAGCATCTTAGAAGTGAATGTGATACGTCATTTCAAATCATTCAGGAACTTTTGTGGCAAATACTTCTGTGGTCTACACAAGAGGTAAATGATACTGATACAAGGTCAGGCAAGGAGCACTTTGAAGACAGTGCTTCAGATTAAGAAATACTTGGTGACAGTTTGCATACCACTGGAAAGATATTTATTTTCTCCACTGTTAATTCAGATGACGGCCTAACATTGCAGTTTGGGAGTAAATCAGATGTACTATGTAACCTTGCCCATAAAAACCTGCAAGTCTGTTATGTTCTTTGGTGTAGGAATGTGGGAAATGTCTGCCACATCCTGTGACATTTGTTTCAGATCAACCTAGCTCAGGTATATTGGGGATAGCAATTTTAGCTCCTCTAAGTGATC
Source organism: Schistocerca cancellata (assembly GCF_023864275.1). NCBI lineage: Eukaryota > Metazoa > Arthropoda > Insecta > Orthoptera > Acrididae > Schistocerca > Schistocerca cancellata. The sequence goes on along the minus strand of NC_064628.1, from coordinate 538,289,975 downwards.
CACTTTATTTTGACATCATCCCTCAAGGCTAAAGATATAGGGAAGGCTATGAAAAATTTCAGTACTTATAATTGTTCTAATGTGATGTGGGTGAAAAATTAGAAGCCATTGCACAGAGAATCTACTTCTGCCCATGGGATGATATGCTGAATTTCTTGTTGAGTAGAAAACCTGAAGGCTAATTGCACATCCAGGGTTCTGCTTCAAAGAAAGAAAGGGGTCTGGTTACTTACTTGTGTGCTAATTCCATAATTACTTGACTTAGTGTTGGAATTTCATGATGAGCATAACATCTGCTATATGACCATGATGAAAACATCATCATAATGTGGGCAACAGCATTAGTCTGTGCAGAAAAACAATCAGGACATGGGCAGTCTGCAAAAATGTACTGGGGTCAGGTAGGAAAACTGACATGTGCACAATCTACACCTTTTGCACCCTGTTTTCCAAGTATGACTGAAACTACTCATTCACCATTCCTCTTATACCTATCACTTCTAGCTTGCTCAATAGTATTTTATGATCAACAGTGTCAAAAGCCTTGGACAAGTCTAAGAAAATGCACGTAACCCAATCATCCCTATAAAGAGCGTCAAGTACCACTTTCGTGAACCCTGCAATGGCTGATATTGTACTTCTTCCAAACTGGGGTTAGTTAAATATGTTGTATTTTCTCATGTAACTTATCAGTCTCTCTTTCAAGACTGCTACAAGTATTTTTGAGAATGAAGACAGCAGTGAAAGTGGCGTATAGTTCACAGTGCTTTTTGCATTACCTTACTTTAATAAGGGCTCACTCGTGTATGCTTTAGATATTCTGGGAAAACACCTGAACTAAAAGATTCATTTATTGTGTTTGTTAATGGGGCTTGTATGTTATCTATGCACTCCTTCAGAAAAGAGACAGGAACCTCATCTATGCCTGCTAACTTCTTATTTTTTCATTGTTGCACTGTCTTCCTAACTTTAAGCTCTGTTGTGGGATGCGTCATCAGTATGCTTGCTGTGTGACTAAGAATGGAAGCCACATGTGTTTTGAGTATATTATGTTGCAGATTCTCTGCAATACAATGCAGAGAAACAATCATTTGCAAAATTTTCTAATTCTTGAAGACTTTCTATTATTCTATCCTTGCCTTTGATTTGTATCTTATTTTGCATATTCCTGCCTTTTCCAGGCTCCTTGTCACTGTCATTGAAAGACTTTTTTTCCACAAGCAGTAGCCACCTGTACATTTTTTATTCCTGTGGTAGTACTCAAGGAACAGTGGATTAGAGCAATGCTTTTGCAAGGAACTGAGAAATCGAAGTCTGTGAGAACTGTCTAATACTCACAGTTACCTATCTTGAGGATTGTGGTAGGGAAGGCAAATGGTTGACTTCAGTTTATGGGGGGAACTTTGGGAAAATGTGGTCCATCTCTAGAGAAGACCACATAAAGGGTACTTGTATGATCTATTCTTTAGTACTGTTCAAGTATTTGGGATCCATACCAGATCGGATTAAAGGAAAAAAAATGAAGAAATTTAAAGGCAAGCTGCTAGATTTGTTACTGACAGGCTCAAACAACATGAGAGTGTTACAGATATGCTTCAGAAGTCCCTGTAAGGAAGGCAATGTTCTTACTGAGAAACACTATTGAGAAAATTTGTTGAAGTGGCATTTGAAGCTGACTGCAGAGTGATTCTACTGCTGCTAACACAGATTTCATGTAAGGACCATGAAGATACAAAAAATTAGGGCTCATACAGAGGCACATAGATAGTCATTTTCCCTTGCTCTATTTGTGAATGGGACAGGAGAGGAAGTGACTAGTAGTGGTACAGGGTACCCTCTGCCATACACCTTATAGTGGCTTGTGAAGTATGTATGTAGAAGTAAATGTATTTTCCTTATCTGAAGTTATAGAAATGGCTAATTTTGGAAATGTCACTTCAAACATTAATTTAAACAATGTAAAAAATTTACAGAAGTCAGCATCTTCATTGTTTTTAGTTGCACATGGTGGTCATCCCCCCATGGACCATGGACGATGCCGTTGGTGGGGAGGCTTGTGTGCCTCAGCGATACAGATAGCCATACTGTAAGTGCAACCACAATGGAGGGGTATCTGTTGAGAGGCCAGACAAACGTGTGGTTCCTGAAGAGGGGCAGCATCCTTTTCAGTAGTTGCAGGGGCAACAGTCTGGATGATTGACTGATCTGGCCTTGTAACACTAAACAAAACAGCTTGCTGTGCTGGTACTGCGAACGGCTGAAAGCAAGAGGAAACTACAGCCGTAGTTTTTCCCGAGGGCATGCAGCTTTACTGTGTGGTTAAATGATGATGGCGTCCTCTTGGGTAAAATATTCCGGAGGTAAATTAGTCCCCCATTCAGATCTCTGGGTGGGGACTACTCAAGAGGATGTCGTTATCAGGAGAAAGAAAACTGGCGTTCTACTGATCGGAGTGTGGAATGTCAGATCCCTGAATTGGGCAGGTAGGTTAGAAAATTTAAAAAGGGAAATGGATAGGTTAAAGTTAAATATAGTAGGAATTAGTGAAGTTCGGTGGCAGGAGGAACAAAACTTCTGGTCAGGTGAATACAGGGTTATAAATACAAAATCAAATAGAGGTAATACAGGAGTAGGTGTAATAATGAACAGGAAAATAGGAATGCAGGTAAGCTACTACAAACAGCATAGTGCATGCATTATTATGGCCAATATAGATACAAAGCCCATGCCTATCACAATAGTACAAGTTTACATGCCAACTAGCTCTGCAGATGACTAAGAAATTGAAGAAATGTATGAAGAAATAAAAGAAATTATTCAGATAGTGAAGGGAGACGAAAATTTAATAGTCATGGGTGACTGGAATTCATCAGTAGGAAAAGGGAGAGAAGGAAACATAGTAGGTGAATATGGATTGGGGGTAAGAAATGAAAGAGAAAGCCGCCTGGTAGAATTTTGCACACAGCATAACTTAATCATAGCTAACACTTGGTTCAAGAATCATAAAAGAAGGTTGTATACATGGAAGAAGCCTTTAGATACTGACAGGTTTCAGATAGATTATATAATGGAAGACAGAGATTTAGGAACCAGGTTTTAAATTGCAAGACATTTCCAGGTGCAGATGTGGACTCTGACCACAATCTATTGGTTATGAACTGTAGATTAAAACTGAAGAAACTACAAAAAGGTGGTAATGTAAGGAGATGGGACCTGGATAAACTGACTAAACCAGAGGTTGTACAGAGTTTCAGGGAGAGCATAAGGGAACAATTGACAATTGACAAGAATGGGGGAGAGAAATACCCTGGAAGAAGAATGGGTAGCTTTGAGGGTTGAAATAGTGAAGGCAGCAAAGGGTCAAGTAGGTAAAAAGAAGAGGGCTAGTAGAAATCCTTGGGTAATAGAAGAAATATTGAATTTAATTGATGAAAGGAGAAAATATAAAAATGCAGTAAATGAAGCAGGCAAAAAAGAATACAAACGTCTCAAAAATCAGATTGACAGGAAGTGCAAAATGGCTAAGCAGGGATGGCTAGACGACAAATGTAAGGATGTAGAGGCTTATCTTACGAGGGGTAAGATAGATACTGCCTACAGGAAAATTAAAGAGACCTTTGGAGAAAAGAGAACCACTTGTATGAATATCAAGAGCTCAGATGGAAACCCAGTTCTAAGCAAAGAAGGGAAAGCAGAAAAGTGGAAGGAGTATATAGAGGGTCTATGTACTTGAGGACCTGGGACAATGTACTTGAGGACAATATTATGGAAATGGAAGAGGATGTAGATGAAGATGAAATGGGAGCTATGATACTAAATGAAGATTTTGACAGAGCACTGAAAGACCTAAGTCAAAACAAGGCTGTGGGAGTAGACAACATTCCATTAGAACTACTGACAGCCTTGGGAGAGCCAGTCCTGACAAAACTGACCCTACGACTTATCTTAGAAGCTAGATTAAGGAAAGGCAAACCTACAATTCTAGCATTTGTAGACTTAGAGAAAGCTTTTGACAGTGTTGACTGGAATACTATCTTTCAAATTCTGAAGGTGGCAGGGGTAAAATACAGGGAGCAAAAAGCTATTTACAATTTGTACAGAAACCAGATGCCAGTTATAAGAGTCGAGGGACATGAAAGGGAAGCAGTGGTTGGGAAGGGAGTGAGAGAGGGTTGTAGCCTCTCCCCAATGTTATTCAATCTCTATATTGAGCAAGCAGTGAAGGAAACAAAAGAAAAATTCGGAGTAGGTATTAAAATCCATCGAGAAGAAATAAAAACTTTGAGGTTTGCCGATGACATTGTAATTCTGTCAGAGACAGCAAAGGACTTGGAAGAGCAGTTGAACAGAATGGATAGTGTCTTGAAAGGAGGATATAAGATGAACATCAACAAAAGCGAAACGATAATAATGGAATGTAGTCAAATTAAGTCAGGTGATGCTGAGGGAATTAGATTAGGAAATGAGACACTTAAAGTAGTAAAGGAGTTTTGCTATTTGGGGAGCAAAATGACTGATGATGGTCAAAGTAGAGAGGATATAAAATGTAGACTGGCAATGGCAAGGAAAGCATTTCTGAAGAAGAGAAATTTGTTAACATCAAGTATAGATTTAAATGTCAGGAAGTCGTTTCTGAAAGTATTTGTATGGAGCTTAGCCATGTATGGAAGGGAAACATGGATGATAAATACTTTAGACAAGAAGTGAATAGAAGCTTTTGAAATGTGGTGCTACAGAAGAATGCTGAAGATTAGATGGGTAGATCACATAACTAATGAGGAAGTATTGAATAGGATTGGGGAGAAGAGAAGTTTGTGGCACAACTTGACTAGAAGAAGGGATCGGTTGGTAGGACATGTTCTGAGGCATCAAGAGATCACGAATTTAGTATTGGAGGGCAGCATGGAGGGTAAAAATTGTAGAGAGAGACCAAGAGATGAATACACTAAACTGATTCAGACGGATGTAGGTTGCAGTAGGTACTGGGAGATGAAGAAGCTTGCACAGGATAGAGTAGCATGGAGAGCTGCATCAAACCAGTCTCAGGACTGAAGACCACAACAACAACAACATGGTGGTCGTTCAAAATTTCTACCTCAATGGCTCTGACATTCTGTGGGGTTGCAGCTGTTACCAGCCCCCCTGAATGCAGCAAATCACTAAGGTTCACACTGCCCTCATGAAAGAATGCACACCACCTGGATGCATTGCTACATCCACATATACGCCAAGCATGCCCCTGCAAATTCCACTCATTTTCTGCCCTTTGCTCTGTGCTCTTTTCTTTGTTAGAGCTGCACATGAAAACAAAATCCATTCTGTAGCACAAACTTCAAACTATATTGTCATGAAATTTTATCATTCCAGCTGCAATACCAGGATTGAAAAAAAATTTTGTGTATTACTTTCCAATCCTCCCTTGTATATATCTTAAGATCTGAGAAAATCTTTTTGTTGTCCTGCAGTTTTTCAAGTTTCACTGAGACTGTCTTGAGCTTTACTATGTGATAGTAATGATTCAAAATGCCAATATCTCTTATAAATACTTTACAGTTTTCCCTGTCAGAGTCTGTCAGTACATGGTTTAAAATTGAAGTTAAGCTTTTTGTAATCCTTATAGCAGTGTTTACCATTTGATTCTGCATATGATAGTCCACAAGTACATGTAAACTTGAACTTCCTACTCAGGCATTGTAGGTCTGTGATCCATGATACACAACTGTCTGATATCACCAAATGATATTGAAAGAACCCTAAATGAGTGGTCATCACAAGCATTTTTGAAGCAAAATGTTCACTTAAAAGTTAGTTAATATTGATGAGGTGCATTGATGAGGTGCATCGATGATGGCTGAAATCAAGGGGCCATTTTTTGTACAGGATAATAGATTGATTTGTAGGCAGTAGAAAGGCTTGCTGTCACTTAGGGCACTTAATATCACTTGCCTGGAAATGAAGTGCTAAATGGTTTCCGTACATCTCCCAGTCCCCTGAATTTCATTGAATGGTTGGAAATCTGGGATTTCCAGAAATGAATGTATGTGTACTGGATCCGTCAGCTTCTATATGATATCATGCTGCTGTTCTAGCTGTTGTTTCGAGAGATTGAAAAACTAATTGCCCACAGTGGCTGAGACACTCAATAAAATGGCCTAACAGGCCTACTCCAGCCAAAGCTGGGTTGCAGTTGCAAAAAACTCTTGATCCTCTCACTACTGTTGTAAGTCTGCTTCTTCAGCAACAGAGATTTTATGCAGTAATTTATTTGCAGTAAATCACGGAAAGTAATAGTTTCTGACTCCTCGGGAAATATATAAAATGAAAAACTCCTGGAGGAACCTCTTGGCCAACACAGTACCCTGGCAATGTATTGAATAACTCAAATGTTAGTGCAGCAGAATATTGTTTGTAGGTTCAACTGATAAGCTCTTGAATATGAACCACACTCAAAGTGCCTTCACATTCTGTCAGTTCATTCACTGAAACCATATCTGTTGATTGAGTGGTGAGGGAAGACACTATTGTTTAGACAGACAGGCAGGTCTATGTGCTAGCCATCAGTGACTGGTAACAACAAAATCCAGATCATATTCTAGGGCAGAGTCATTGTCAGTAGGTACACTGGAGAGCTTGCTGTAAACATTGGCTGGTTATGATTAGCGAGGCTGTGCCAGTCTACTGCAGCCCTTAAATCTCCTATGGATGTTTTGCATGTGACCTGGTGTCAGGAGATGTATCCTTTGATGCTGCATCTAGAAACCTCACTGGGAAATGTATAATTAGATTGTTTGATCACTGATATGCTTGGTGGAACTACTAGAATGATCATGTCATTTTTACTTATTCAATACAGTTTTATGAATATACATTAAAAGTTGAAGGGCAATACTGTTCAAGAAATACTACCTAACTTGGCCTGGTAACTGATAATCAAGTCATTTTTCATCTTAGATCAATGGCTCCTTTTACCCACAACATCTCTGTACAATACATTTGCAAATAGCTGATGATAAACAATGTGTCTTGTAGATTGTTGATTATTGGCATCACTGTAAAGGAAAACAAAGATTGAACTTTAATGTCCATTGATATTGAGTTTTCTGATGGTTTATCATCAACTCAGGTGGTCTTCTGTTTTTATTTGGGCAGGTGTGGGGTGAATGGACAATGGGATCCATTAAAGCCTGTTAATATAACATGCCAACATTTTCCGGAAATGATTTAGAGAAAGAACCATGAACTCATATGATTTGTTCCACCCGTCTTCGTTCCAGTACCTTGTTCTCTGCTCCACCTTATAGCTAATAGACAGATATTGATAAAATAGTCCCTCGTACCTCTTGCTAAGGTCATGATTGTGACCATTTGCTGTTGCCAAGTGGAAGCAAAAAACTGGAAACAGCTCTTGAGATTTGTACTTCCTCTCCAAATCTACATGAACCAACTTAAAACTCAAAGCATCTTCATTGCCTGTGAGAATAATACTTCTTGTGTCCCTCAAGGTGGAGAGCACAGTACTGAAAATGTTATGTGAAATGGTTACTCTTTATGAAATGGTGATTCTTCTTGTGAGAAGTCGATTGCTACAAGTATATGAGCTTGATAATTTTGGAATGCCAAGAAGATATTTATTGCAAGTTAACACACCTAAGCATTGTCTTTTTATTTAACTGCACATACTCGTCTATAGGAGCTTCTACCAAAAGAATTTGGTATCATTACAACATAATAAGTGTCACTAATTATCACATGTGGTGTGGAGAAGTGATACTTGTGTGTTCTCTGCACTAGTAGCATGACAGATCTTATCCAGAAGATTAAACCAATATAGCTTTGTGTAATCATGATTCAGTAATGCTCACTACATATATATTTTGACAGCAGTAAACACATCACTGTTAAAAAAAAAAAAAAAAAAAAAACGAACATAATATATTTTCACTTAGTTATATTATTTGTTCTACTAAGTAAGTAACAGAATTCACATAAAAATAATTTATGTAAGCCCATACTGTATAGTTATAACACTGCAGGACTTTCTCACAAGAATTTTCCCATCCTGTGACCTGACAGGTATTCCATTGTCCTTAACTTTGGGAATAGGCATCAATGCTGTGGAAGTAAGACCTGAGTGCATATAGTAGGTATTAAGAATTCACTGCTGAAACACAATTTTTTAAAGAAAAGTGAATAGAAAATTGCTGTGACAAGAAACATATCAAAGCAAACTATTTTTTCATGTACATGAGGAAATAGATATCTTTTAGGGCAAAGTCTCGACTGTAAGGTGATTGTTCGAAACTGTTCCATTTGTACTGACACAGTAATTCTTGCATTCACCAGGCAGAATGTGGTCAAGCATAGTCATGCAAAAACATGACACCATTAGTCAGAACTCCACATCACTTGTGTTGAGTGGCTCTTTTCAGTTTCCTTAATGTCTCCCAATAGGTTCAAGAATTGATTGTCCTTCCATGTTCCATGAAATTTTTGAATGAGGTTCCTGTAGTGTTCCAGTAATGGTAGCCATCATCATAATCATCATTGTCATCAGTAAGATTACAGCCACTGGCCAGATCCCTTTTGCATATTAGCCTCCCCATTTTCCACTAACCTTTCACCACACCTCTTCTACCATTCCATTATTTTTCGCCGAGTTTCCTCTACCCCTTTCTTACAACTACTGCTTGCATCATCCCCTTGGTCTTTTGTCTTGATGTCCTAATTTGTGCACCTTCCTTGGTATTCTATCACAGGTCATAGACTTTTGTGACTGGAATTCATTTCAATTACAGTATTCTCACTGTGTGTCTGTCATAGCATGATAGAGCTTCTGATGTTCTTGCTATTATTGCAGGCAGCCTTAGTCAAGGTGCCAAATCCACAATTCTCAACTACTTGTCAATATTTTAATATTAGTACTTGCTATGTAACTATCTGAAATTTTCGGAGTCCAGATAATAATCACATGATGTCTAAAAGTAATTAGTATGGTGTATTTCTAATTGTGTTTTAAATTAATCATGATTCCCAGTTTCTTGCCTTATGTTAGATAGGAGCTTGTTGAATACCTTTGCAACAGAGAATATAACCCCACCTGAAATGTAGACAATGGGGCAAATACTACATGAAAATTATTTTGTGCTTATATTATGATTGTACAGATCACAACATAGCTGAAAGTTATTTTTACTATTTGAAACAATAGACATTAAAGAGTACATGTACTGGAAAGCAAGTGCAAAACTTCGAAGATCATGAATCTGCAAGATGAGCAGTATTATTGCACACCTCTACTGAATAAATACTTTATTCACCACAGTTGACATATTCATCATGAGAGACTCAGCAGCCATGTTGATGTATAGAACAATTCTTGATTATTCTTCAGTCTCAGTTGCACATTTTTAATTACTTGACAAGTTTTGATCACTGGGGATCATCTTCAGATCAAAAAGAGAGTAAAACTAAACATGTACCCTCTAATATTTTACAATAAGTAGAAAAGAGTTGAACATAAATGTAAAATTTAGGAAAGTAGTTGTGTCAGCAGTCTCTACTGACTGTTCAGAACCTCATGTGAGAGTACTGTGTTTGTTAATTGTGGTCAGTGTTTTAAATAGGTATCTGCTGGTGGCAGGAGATAGGAGAGGGGGAAAGGGGGAAAGAGGGGAGGAAGGGTGAAAATTGAGTAGGGCTGTTTGGGAGTAGGGGAAAGGAAGCAGGGAGGGAGAGTGGTAAGGATCTCATGAGCTTAACGAGAGGGATCATGTTAGAATTGTAAGAAATTATAACTATGTAAAAATTCTCATTAAAATATTGATGGTGTAGAAGTATGGATGTGTAAAGTGTAAACCACAAAAAAATAGTGAAATTTTAAAATAGAATGAAGGGAATCAAGAGTTGTGAAATAAGGTATGGAGAGAACTAGCTATAGAAATGTTATGGGTTGAACAAGGGAAGGTTTTGTACTGAAACTGCAAAAAATCTGTTAAATATTAAAAGCGTGTACCATCAGAGGTGTAAAACAGTAATAGAGGGGGCAACAGAAGCTAAACGATGTCAAAGTTAGTGTAAGGAAGACTATGCATGAAGCGTTCAGTGAATTTGAAAGTAAAATTCTATGTACTGACTTGACAGAAGATCCTAGGAAGTTCTGGTCTTACGTTAAATCAGTAACTGCATCGAAACAGCATATCCAGACACTCTAGGATGATGATGATGGCATTGAAACAGAGGATGACACACATAAAGCTGAAATACTGAACACCTTTTTCCAAAGCTGTTTCACAGAGGAAGATTGCACTGTAGTTCCTTCTCTAAGTCGTCGCATGAACAAAAAAATGACTGACATTGAAATAAGTGTCCAAGGAATAGAGAAGCAACTGAAATCACTCAACAGAGGAAATTCCACTGGACCTGAGGAGATACCAATTCGATTCTACACAGAGTACGCGACAGAACTTGCCCCCCTTATAACAGCCATGTACCGCAAGTCTCTAGAGGAACGGAAGGTTCCAAATGATTGGAAAAGAGCACAGGTAGTCCCAGTTTTCAAGACGGGTCATCAAGCAGATGCGCAAGACTATAGGCCTGTATCTCTGACATTGATCTGTTGCAGAATTTTAGAACATGTTTTTTGCTCGTGTATCACGTCATTTCTGGAAACCCAGAATGTACTCTGTAGGAATCAACATGGATTCCGGAAACAGCAATCGTGTGAGACCCAAATCACTTTATTTGTTCATGAGACCCAGAAAATATTAGATACAGGCTCCCAGGTAGATGCCATTTTCCTTGACTTCCGGAAGGCGTTCGATACAGTTCCGCACTGTCACCTGATAAACAAAGTAAGAGCCTACTGAATATCAGACCAGCTGTGTGGCTGGATGAAGAGTTTTTAGCAAACAGAACACAGCATGTTGTTCTCAATGGAGAGATGTCTACAGTCGTTAAAGTAACCTCTGGCATGCCACAGGGGAGTGTTATGGGACCATTGCTTTTCACAATACATATAAATGACCTAGTAGATAGTGTCGGAAGTTAAATGCGGCTTTTCGCGGATGATGCTGTAGTATACAGAGAAGTCGCATCATTAGAGGATTGCAGCGAAATGCAGGAAGATCTGCAGTGGATAGGCACTTGGTGCAGGGAGTGGCAACTGATCCTTAACATAGACAAATGTAATGTATTGCGAATACATAGAAAGAAGGATCCTTTATTGTATGGTTATATGATAGCAGGAAAAACACTGGTAGCAGTTACTTCTGTAAAATATCTGGGAGTATGCGTACAGAACAGTTTGAAGTGGAATGATCATATAAAATTAATTGTTGGTAAGGCGGGTGCCAGGTTGAGATTCATTGGGAGAGTCCTTAGAAAATGTAGTCCATCAACAAAGAAGGTGGCTTACAAAACACTCGTTCGACCTATACTTGAGTATTGCTCATCAGTGCGGGATCTGTACCAGGTCAGGTTGACAGAGGAGATAGAGAGAGTCTAGAGAAGAGCAGCGCATTTCATCACAAGGTTATCTGGTAAGCGTGATAGCGTTACGGGGATGTTTGGAAAACTCAAGTGGCAGATTCTACAAGAGAGGTGCTCTGAATCATGGTGTAGTTTGCTGTCCAGGTTTCAAGAGAGTGCGTTTCTGGATGAGGTATCAAATATATTGCTTCCCCCTACTTATACCTCCCGAGGAAATCATGAATGTAAAATTAGAGAGATTTGAGCACGCACAGAGGCTTTCCGACAGTTATTCTTCCCGTGAACAATAAGTGACTGGAACAGGAAAGGGAGGAGGTGACAATGGCACGTATGGTGCCCTCCGCCACACCCCGTTGGGTGGCTTGCAGAATTAAATGTAGATGTAGATGAGATGAAACAAAACCCTATGATCAGGCCCTGAAGACAATGCAATTGTCGATTGACCATCATGTCATCCTCAGCCATTCATCATTGGTTGTGGTATGGAGGAGCATGGGGTCAGCACACCATACTCCTGGCCATTTTTGATATTCAGACTTAGAGCCACTATGCTCATTCAAGTAGCTCCTCAATTGGCATGATTAGGCTGTGTGCATTGTGCTCCAGTCCTCCCATCAAGGAAAAAACAAAAATCCCTGGCAGTGTGTTGCGTTGATCACTTGGCTACAGAGGCAGACACTGTAAGAGGAATGAAATAGTAAATTATAATGGAATTAAAGTAACTAAAATTGAATTAGTGTCTGACAATATTAAGTGTGAAACATTGAAAGTAAAGAGATAAAAAGGTGTAAAAAATATAGTAAAAATTTTAAAAGTATAGAACAATGTGAGTATGAATAGTAATAGATGTAAAAATCATAAAATTATAGAAGTTGAATTATTTAGAGTATATAGAACTAAATGAAGTGTCATTAAATGATTTATAAAAATTTAAAAAAATTAAAGTCTAAACCAAAGCCATGGAAGGTACAAAAGAATAAATTGTAAAAGTGAAATATATGCAGCAACTACAGTTACAGGGAACAGGATGTAACAGTCATGATTAACTGCATTTGCTTCTGCTTGGTGGCATTGTACAGTGCAAAATTGTACAGCACTTATGAAGCCAGTCTGCACACCAACCTACTGGTAGGATAGTGTGTGAGCTGATGCACTGCTGCTGTCTTTTTCTCAGTCACTAGGTCCATTGCTCATACATTTGCTGCATCAAGGTGAATGATTGGAAGAGGCCTTCAAAGTTTCTAAAAAACGATCAGTTAATAAAATTGTTCTGTTGATTTAATGTGTTGCCAGGCACTTGCCGATGGTATGTAAAAATCAATTTTCCAGCATCATCAAAAGGTGTGTCTTAGGTTCATTGTGCAGCACTTCCATGCTTCCAAATGCATATCAATGGTTCCAACAGCATGCTTCAACATTAGAAGACATTCACCAAACAGTGCTTTATTATTGTGAATTGAAGCATGCTCTTTGAAGTGTATTTCAGACATCCTGGCTGTCTGATTAATGCAGCCTTTTTGACAGTTTCCACACTTTAGTTTATATACAACTGCTGCCTGAAATTTGAGGCTTTTTTATTCATACAGTGCATCAGTCTGAAGCAAATAATGTCACTAGTCTTAAATCCTATATGCAGACTGGTATTGCGAACTTTATAACTCATGGGCATGTAAATAATTTTCTTTTCTTCCTGTTATCTGTCAAAATAATGCCATTGATTTTATGTTGTTGTTATCTTTTAATTTTCTACCAAGTAGACCAGTTGCCTGATGCAAGTCTTTTCAGTTGATGCCACTTTCACAACTTGTGAGTTGATTACAATGAAATGATGATGAAGACAACACAACACCCAGACCTCAAGCAGACAAAATCTCTGACCAAGCTGGGAATTTACACCGGGCCCCTCACTTGGCATTCTACCATGCTGACCACTCAGCTATGGAGGTGGACAGGTTTTAGGTGAACAACACTCATTCTTTCTGCTGTGTGATGAGAACATCACTTTCATCTCCTTTAACTAACAAAATGGCATCGTCCATGTAGTGATAGTAGTAGAGAAATTTGCTGGGTACTGCAGGTTCGTTAATGAAAAATTGGTGTACCAATTGATAAAGGAAAATCTCAGCCATAATAACCTGCAAGACCTTAGAAATGATTAACAACCACCTCATGAAACACAAAAAATGTCTACAGGAGAAACTGTTGAATTATGGAGCCTCTACAACCAATGTTATCCTGTAACTATTTCATGTTTGATGATAAGATGTTCCACCAGCCTAGAGGGCTAGCCATGGAAAATTCTCTATCCAAAATTGTGGCTGAGATTTTCCTTGATCATTTGGAAAACCAATTTTCCACTATCAGTTCTACAGTACCCAGCAAAGTTCTTTGCTGTTACCCCTAAATGGTTGATGCCATTTTGGTATCTGAATGAGATCAAAGCTATGTTAATGACAAACCAGAGAGAATGAATGCTGTCTATGAGTGCATCAATTCCATCCTAAACCTGATGGACAAAAAACAGGAAACAATAGGAGTCTTTATTGACTCGTCAAAAGCTTTTGACATGGTGGACCATAAAATTCTGCTATCAAAGCTAGAAAGATATGGTATTCGAGGTCTGTCCAACAAGCGGATCAGTTCCTTTCTGACTAATCGTATGCAGGCAGTGTGCATCAAGCACACAGATATTGAACTAAAAACTGTATCTAATCACTTATCTGACTATAAACAAATTAAATGTGGTGTATCCCAAGGATCAGTATTGGGACCCCTTCTGTTTCTTCTGTACCTAAATGATCTAAGCTTAAATGTTGATGCACACAAAACAATTATATTTGCAGATGACACACGATTCTACTAAAAGGAGATGACGATGAACAGTTACAGCAGACAGTAAACATGGTCACGAAACAACTTAGCAGCTGGGCACAGAGTAATCAGCTTGTAATAAACAGTAAGAAAACCATTGCTCTAAAATTCCACAATGGTCCTAACAAGGACATGTTTATCCCATCAGTCTCTATCGATGACGAACCAGTTGGTAACAATACTGAAACCAAATTCTTAGGACTTTGGCTGCAGAGTAACATCAGATGGAATAAGCATATTGAATATCTCAATGCAGAACTGAGCAAAACATGTTACCTTCTTTGTTCATTAAAATCTTGCTGTAGTGAGAAAACAGTATTGAATGCATATCATGCATACTTTCATTCTCATCTTGGATATGGGGTTGCCTTCTGGGGAAACTCCAAAACAGCTAATAGCACTTTTAAACTACAAAAAAGGGCCATTAGAATTTTGTTTGGGTGCAAGCCTAGAGACTCTTGTAAACCCCTGTTTAAGAAATCTGGTATTCCTCCACTACCATGTGTATACATTATGGAAACCCTTTTGTTATTTAAATTAAATGTAATAGGCAAGGACCGGAGACTGCAAAAAAACTGTGATATACATGAACACTTTACCAGACAAAACAGAAACTTACATATGACTCAGATCAGCACAGCACTGTGCCAAAAAGGTACTTTTACATGGGAGTTAAGCTTTATAACAAACTTCCTGAAAACATAAAAGCTATCACTGAGGTCAATACATTTGGAAAATCTCTAAAGTCATATTTACAGCATCACTGCTTTTACTCCATTGAAGAATATTTAAATTTATGAAATGTGTTATATAAATACTTATGTGTAAAGTGTATTATTGTAACCTTAAATATGTATGCCTTGAAATGACTTTCAGTCTGTATATTTATAACTTGACTTGTCCAATGTCTTATGCATAAGCTGCTATGTAGACAACAGGACCAATAAATAATACAAATACAGATACAAATCACCAGAACATTGGGTTTACAGTTGAGTGTGAAAATAAAGGAGCCATCAGCTATCTCAGCATTATGGTTATTAGAGAGGCAGGAAAGATTGTTTTAGCATAAATGGAAAACTGACCTGTACAGACATTATTACTGAGTCTGCATCTTGGCACACGGAGAAAAAAATGGGAATGCATTATTTTCAATCTGAAACTTCCATTAAGCAAACATGAGAGGAATGAAGAAATCAGTATTATAAAATAAGTTGCAGTAAGCAATGGTTATCCAGTCTCAACCTTAACTAAGCTACTACAGAAAATTAAAAGACAACAACATAAGATCAATGTCAGTACACCAACAGGTGAACAGGAAGACAAGAAAATCATGTACATAGCCATAAGCTACAAAAGATAGGCATCAGAAATTATTGCTAGGCAGTTTCACAATAGCATTTGGTGTGTAGGGTTTAAGACTAATGGCATTATTTCCTTCAGGTGGAGGCATTCTGTGAATAAAAAATCCTAGAAAGTCATGACATCAGGTGCATATAAGCTAAAGTGTGGAAACTGTCCACAAGCATATGTTGATCAAACAAACAGCATGTTTGAAATATGTTTCAAATAACACACTTCGGTTCATGACAATAAAACAGCATTTAGTGAACTCCTTCTAACATTGAAACACATTTCTGGAAACATTGATACACATTTGTATGTGCTGCATAATGAACCTATGAGACATCTCCTGACAATGTTGGAAGAAACTGCTATTCATACACACTATTTAAAAGACCTGGCAACACATTAAATCAGAAGAATGATTTTATTAACAGAGAAAGAGCCTCCCTAACTAAGAAGAGACAGCAGCAGTGCATCAGCTCTCGTACCATCCTGGCAGCAGGTCTGTGTGCAGACTGGCTTTCATAAATACTGGACAAATGCATGCTGTACAGTGTCACCTAACAGAAGCAAATGGAATTAACCATAACTGTTACATCCTGTTCCCTGTAACTTTAGTTGCTGCATATAGTTCACTTTTAAAATGTATTGTTTTACACTGTTCACCATTTTATACTTTCATTTTTTTAAACTTTTAAATATTTAATGACGGTTAATTCAGCTCTGTGTACTCTACATAACACCACTTCCATAGTTTTACAATCTTTATACCTTTTGCTATTTGTGCATTCATTGTTCTATACTTTTAATATTTTAATGATATTTATTGATACAATATTAGTTTTTGTACTTGCAGAACAAGACCTTATGGTTTTATATTCCTTTTTACAGTTTTATACGTCTGCTGGTCTACGCTTTTAATATTTTAACAAGATATTTGTATGTAATAAATTTTTTGTAGCTTCAGTATAAGAGCCTCTCTTATTAAACTCATAACATCACTACCACTAACCCCCTCCCTGCCCCCTCCCTCTCTTCTTTCATCACTCTTGATCCCCCTCACTTAGTTTTGATATATTTTATGCTGTTTACAGTTTACACACTCATTATTCCACACTATTAACATTTTGATGAGAGTGTTTACATACTTATACTTTTTATAATTTTAGCAAGACATCTTTGTTAAACTCATGACACCTCACTGCTCCCCCTCCCTCCTTCCTTTCCCTTCTCCCAATCACCCTCTCAATTTTTTCCCTTCCTCCTCTCTTTCTCCCCCCCCCCTCTCCCTGTGCTACCCCCACATAGCTGTTTAAAACAATGGCCACAGTTGCAAAAAACAATAGTCTTATATGGAGTTCTTAACAGACAAGATGGTTCACTGAAACAACTATTTAGGTATATTTTGCATTTATATGCAGTTGTTTTCTACTTGTTTAATGTTAAATAATGAGGACACTGTTTTTTCTATTGACTTCTGTTTATTTCAAACTAGTTTTTGGTTTATTGGGCCATCTTCAGGAAACAACTGACTAATGTCTGGAAGGGACACTAGTTCGTAGGTAATGAAACATTATAAGCAAAGATAGAATCCACTTGCATACAGTGCTGTGCATTAAAGTCATTTCTTAATGTTGAAATTATGCTTTACACAATGGACCATGTTAAGCACAGTAAATAATTAAGTCACTCAATATTACAGGTTAAACTGCTATAGTGCTAAGGTTTGTGAGGTCTTGACATTGGCTGAGAAACTATTAAACTGAACAATCTTCATTTATGACATGCAACAAACATGTTTTTTAATATTGTAAATTATACTTTAGGCAATGGACAATATTATATACAGCAATTAAAATACACAATCTTAACATAATTGCAAGTTATACTGATATGTTGCCATAGTTTGTGAGCTCAAACAGTGTAAGCTATAATACTGTAAGATTGTGTATTTTAATTACTGTGTATAATTTTGTGCAGTGCCTAAAGTATAATTTACAATGTTAAAAGATATGTTTGTTGCACATTGCAAATGAAGAGTTCTCATCATAGCGTGTAGGCTTTCACAGCCGGCGTCTTCAGTAATTAAAACTTCCGGAAGTTTTAATTACTGAAGAGTTCTCAGTTTAACAATTTCTCAGGCAATGTCAAAAGCTCACAGACTTTAGCATTATGATGATTTAATCTGTAACACTGTGTAATTTAATTATTTATTATGCTTAATATTGTCCACTGAGTAAAGTGTAATTTCAATGTTAAGAAATAAATTTGATCCACAGCACTCTATGTGAGTGGATTGTATCTCTGCTTATAATGTTTGGTTACATAAGAACTAGTGTCCATTCCAGATGCTCTAGTCAATTGTTTCCTGAAGATGACCCTATAAGCTGGAAACTTGTTTGAAATACACAAAAATCAGTAGAGCAAAAACAGTGTACTTCTTATTCAGCCTTAAATAGGGAATTTTTCTACCAAGAAGTAACAGAAGAACCTGAAAATTAGGTTTCTACTTATTGTAAAATATTAGACAGTATATATTTGGCCTTACTTTGTTTTAGGTCTGAAGCTGATACACAGTCATGGAAACATGACATGTAACTAAAAATATGCAGCTGAGACTGAAGAATAAATAAGTAATTCTTTATTTACTTTAGGTGCACCACTAAAGGTGTACTGTGGGTACCTTGATTCAGAAAAATAAGCTGGTACTCTTACAATCACCTGCTGTGATCAACAATATGTTGAAGACAGCATAATAGCCAAGTAGTAGAATTGTAACAGAAGTTAGACATGCCACAGAGCAACACACCATTGTTCATTTATGTAGTGGAGAACAATAACATTGAGCAGCCATACCATACAGAACCAGTGACGCCTATTGTGGACAGATACCACTTGCCTCACACATGTGTGTTGCGTGACAATAAGTCAGAGTGCAGAGAACAGGGCAGCTTTTTAGAGGGCAGAGAGCAGGGTATAAGTATGCTGAAAGACACAGTACATGAAAAAATTCTGATTACTTAAAAGGTATTGTTCAGGGAGGTGGTGAAGGTATTCTTATGTGTGGGTTGTTACAGTCGGGCATTGTGTGTCACTGGTGAAGGATACAGATCATATATCCAGTCATGTGCCTCTGTTTATCTGTCTACAGTATCTTGCTAAAAGTGCACAATCCCATTGTTCCCGAATGATACTTTTCATAATTTTACCAAAGCCCCTTTTGTTAAACTTGTGACACCTGCTTCTTTCCCCTCTCTCAATCGCCCACATTCAATTTTTCCCTTTCCTCCCCTCTTTCCCCTCCTCTCTGTCCCCTCAAGAAAATTCAGAGAAGGGCAGTGCATTTTGTCTTATTGAGAAATAGGAGAGAGAGTGTCATGGACATGATACAGGATTTGAGGCAGACATCATTAAAACAAAGGGTTTCTCTTTGCAGCAGCATACTCTCTTAAAATTTCAATCACCAACTTTCTCCTCCTAATGTGAAAATATTTTGTGGATGCCTACCTACAAAGAAAGAAATGATCATCATAATAAAATAAGGGAAATCGGAGGTCACATGGAAAGATATAAATTCATTTTTTCTGCACGCTGTTTGAGAGTGAGGTTATAGAGAATTAATGTGAGGGTGATTCTGCCAGGCACATATGTGTGATTTGCACAGTAGCCATGCAGATGTGGATGAAGTGTCATAAAAATAGTTTGAGAAAAACTCTACCAATATGAAGGGGTTTTTGCAGCTGTCCATGTCCCTGATCTCAGACTTATTAAGCAGAAGCTGGATGCCACTGAGCAAGATGTGGATGCCCTGAATCTAGTGTGACACAATCACCATGAACTGTGGTCAGTGGTGGAGTGCTCATGGATCAGGGTGGCTCCACTTTGTTTTTGGTATCTCATGTAGTCCACGTATCAACCTCTCAACAAGGCATATTGACACTTCCTCTGATGACTATTTAGTGGCTGATCTTTGCATAACATTGAGTTTTCTGGTCATATGAGTGAATGCTTCTGTAATACAACATATGATCACCAACAATCTTTATTTTACAATTGTTATTCCCTACTTTGGCCCAAATAAACAGGTACCCATCAGCATTCAGCTTCTTCTTTCTTCTAGTTGATGAAACAAAGGACTTATCTGGAACCAAAGTGTCATATGGGACTTTAGCTAGTATTCCTGAAGCCTCTGTTATACTCTAGGTCTTCCATGCAAGAATATTTGCATCAGGGAGAGCTTCAAGGCCACCGTAGAC
Source organism: Schistocerca cancellata (assembly GCF_023864275.1). Classification (NCBI taxonomy): domain Eukaryota; kingdom Metazoa; phylum Arthropoda; class Insecta; order Orthoptera; family Acrididae; genus Schistocerca; species Schistocerca cancellata. Next base: position 538,270,014 of record NC_064628.1, on the reverse strand, counting down.
TATGTGGTTCCCCCATACAGCAGCCAAGGTCAGCCATGTACTGCCGCCAGCAGTAACATCACATGTGAACTGCATTCTAAGTCCACAAAAGACATTTGGACCACCAATAAGTTGCTGCTTATTGAATTTTCCAGCAAGGTCAGTGTCTATTGCTTTCAGTGACTTGTACATAGGAACAATGTGCCACCAATGGCAATGTTATTATCATTTTATTTGGGCCAAAGTAGGCAATAACAATTGTAAAATAAAAATTGTTGTTAGATGGATGTCCATCATTCAGGTGCCCATGAGTGTAGTATCTTACCATCATTATTGATCATGCCGTAGTTGAGAGTACAGAGTAAGGGGTGACACTGCAGTTGCTCACATGAATTTTGTGATCAAATTGCAAGCACTGGATGCACATGTTCAGAAGGGCACCTCACTCATATTTAGTATACTGACTTACCAGTGTGAGGAGCATTCCCAGCAATGCTCCTGACTTCTTATTTAATTATCTAGTTTAGAGTGTAGTCAAGCTAGATTCTGTGTCCCCAACTACACTAATGATTGCACCACCAACAAATAATGGCCGAATGAACATAAACTCAGAGGATATGTAGAAAAGTATATCTGCAGAGAGACACATAGGCCTAGAAGCATTCCCTTGTATGGCCAGAAAAGTCAATGTTACGCAAAGCTCATCAGCCACTAAATAGCCATTAGAGGAAGTGCCAATATGCCTTGTTGACATTTAAGGATGTAATATCACCTAATGAGTAAATTTGAATGCGGAAGAATGTAGGCACTCCAGAATATTGAATTGTCAAACTATAAACTTTCAGCTTATATGGGGGCATACTACTTTGACAGTGAAGAATATATGGAAATGGTGGATGGAAAAAGGATTGAAAGCAGTAACAAGTGAATACTGGACCAGGCAATCTGACCACAGTGTAGGCTCATTATTTTCTTTTACATATACTCCAATTGTCAGTACACCTTTGCCCACAGTATTGGGTTGGTGCAGAGGTGCGGACCTGTCTGTGTCAATTTTCATGTCATCTGCTATTGTTTGGACTTTTTTTTATTATTTATTTGTCGTAGTCCATTTCCTTGATGATGCTAATGGACCATTACATATAGAATAACATTTCTGTGAGTCTTCATGGTAATCTGTTTCTTTTTCTTTCTTTATTTTTCTGTTCTGTACATTGAACTAAGTTTACAGTGTCTATTATAATATCTTTCCTTATCTTTATTTCTTTTTGCTACTGTTGCTCACACATTTTGATGGCTGCCTATCTACCACTCTACATGTAATTTTCCTATGACATCTTTTCTACTTTGTCAGTTGTTCCTTTTCTGTGACAGAAAAAGAGACATAGTTTTTCATCATTTCAAACTATTCTCACTAATTTTACTGTTATCTTTGTAACTACTGCTATTACTACTGTAACAACAACATATATTCAACTACAATAACAAACAATACAACTATTACAATTGCAGAAAATCCATATTATGACTACCACCACCTTGATTTTTCTACAGCAGCTACCACTATCCAAAATTATGTAACTAATACTAACAATAAAAACAACTCACTACTGTCAGAATGCAAATAACTTTTTTTGTGGCTGCACTTTTGTATCCACCAATATTCTGTTGCCTCCAGACAGGAAAGTGACAAATCAAAGCACACCATTGAGTGATTCTTCTCATTCTTCTTAGATATATGTTTGATTACCTCCCTTCCTTCTTCTGTTATTGGTCCAGTGACCATAGGTCTATCAGGCTTGGTTCTCATTCCCCAGGATCATCCACAGGTCTTACTGTCCTCTACTGTGGTGTCTGATGGCTATAACTATACTTTGCTTTTTCAGAGAAAGCCTCAACTAGAAGATTTAGGGTATCAAATACCTCATTTACTCTAATTATATTGTAAATATCTTAAGGCCTATCTAGCTAGCAACCATTGCTATATCTACAACAAGGGGACTTCCCACAGCATATGATACGATGTGCCAATTTCGCTGCAGTCACAGCTGGTTGTTGCCTTCTTATCTAGTCTGTTTACTGGTAGATACATCCACAAAGGTAGTGAATCAGTCCTCTGCTTGGTTCAATGTGTGTTATCCAATACATCTGAATCAGAAGAAATTGAAATGTTTTCTTTTCTGTGTCTAAGGAGTTCCATCTTTGCTGCCATTCTGAAGATATTAAACTCTTTATTTATAGCAAATTTGTTGCTGGTCCCCTGAGATATTCACATATTTTTTCATATTGTTTTTATCCTCAGCCAATATGTGGCAGCCTTTTTTTTTCTTTTTTGCTGGTCCAGGGGACATACAACCATTAATAGACATAGGATGCCTCCAGATATACTACTGAAGGCTCCGCAATCTTGTAGCAGAATTTTCCATAGTACTTTTCTCGCTGCAGCAGCAGGTCTGACCAGCTGTAGCCTGTGTGCCTAAATGCTGGCACTGTAGTCCACAACTGCAGTTACTATAGACTTGTGGTACAGCCTAATTACATTCAGGGGCCAACAGAAACTCCTTTGCCCATGTTAATAATTTCATTCATTATACAACTACCTTTCCTTACTAAGTATTCCGTCTGGGCTCTGAATGTACTGTGTTTGTTCAGACACACCTTAATACCCATTGATGGTATGCCTTTGAATTGTCACCCAATTTATTTTAATTTATGGATCCTTAATAGGTTTTCTGCCAAGTAACATATATATCAATTCCTGTGGTACTACGTTGAGCCATACCTGCAAGTACTGCTCATAAATGATTCTAAGGAGTTTCCACAGTTACGGAATTGAGGCAAATTTTAATTGGATACCTGTGCTGTTTCAGTGATTGAAACATGATATACAGTTAACATATGCTAACATGAAAGATTTTCTGGGCATAGAATAGTGACATATTGTAAAATAACTGTCAATAAATGTAGCAAAACCAATTTTTCTAGTTCATTGGCTGAGCTACTCTCTTGAAGTCTTTTTGTCAGGCACAGTTGGATGATAATAGTAACATCACTTACAGAAAATCTTATAGACAGGTCAAACACAGCTGTGACTAATCATCTTGGAGTTAAGAAGCAGCCTCAGCTGTATTTAATTTTTTGTTAACAGATCACAACTTGTTTTGTGGCACTGAAAACCACATCTTCAGGTGAAGTCTGCATAACAACAAATTCTGAGAGTGTTACTGACCCTAAGATATTTACTGGAATGGAAAATTTAGAAAAAAACCTCTTAAAATAGATAAAATAGAGAAATTTGTACTCACATAAATAAATCATTAAAGCTAAGTACCCAAAACCATGATACACAAATTTATTGTCAGTCCAAACTAATAAACTACTAAAAGGTGGTAAATCACTGGATCAAAATCAGCCAGACATATGGATCAAAGTCAAAAAATTTCAGTGGGGCCTAAACTAATTATGTCAAGGTAATCTACTGGTAACCAAAGACACATATAAAACTATAAAAAGACCTGATGAGTAGCTGGTTGCAGTGAACTGATGCAATAGACCAAAAATATCAGGTGTATGTGTCAAACAAATGGATTATTAAGAGAAAAATGAGACATAAATAAAATAAACTCGTTCAATAACTCCAGTCTACACACTCTCCTGGAACATGGGATGTGACTGCATACTGTGAAGCACTGACATTGTGAAAGTAAATGGGCAGCCCATGGAGGCCTCATGTATGTGGAGATGCTGTGCGGGCACAACCACAGACTTGGTGATCTTTTGGGAACGCTGAGTACAAGGAATATCGGGTAGTCCAAGTACAATTTCTTAAAACTTGTATGGAAAATATGACAATGACAGTTAATCTGCATTAAATTGCATCACTATTAATGCTCTTACAGCCATGTTAGCCTGAGAGAAACAACATGAACAAAGGGTATTTAATGACTTAAATGAAGACTACCAGATATGTACATTATGGCTAGGGGAACAGATCCATCCAAAAGTAATAACAATTTCACTTAATAAACCTTATAAATCTAAGACATAAATTATAAAATTGTTTTCAAAACCTATGGTTTTCACATTTCACATGGATCTAACAGCCTTAGAATATATAACTTTTAACAATTTTTTAAGAGTGCTTAAAAGCATGCATGAATGTTCCTGGTGACCATAGAGGCCTGTATAAAATATTAAGAGGAAGAAGGGGGTGGTGGTGGGGTAAGGGAATTGTGGGGAGGGGAGGGGAGGGGAGGGGGGTGGGCTGGGTGAGGGTAGGACGAAATGGCAAAGGCCAAGAGGAAGAAAGGGGGGAAAAGGATCACCAAGTCTGTGGTTGTGCCTGCAGCACATCATCTGCACATACACGAGGCCTCCATGGGATGCTCATTTACTTTCACAATAACAGTACTTCACTGTATGCATCACATTGCTTTTACTGAGGCAGTCAAAATTTGTCAAGATGCTTTTGTGCCTTGATTCCATTTGTCAGTTTAGGGTTGACGGAAATGGTGCTTGATGGATAGCATAATTTCAACCTCTTCTCAGGTGTTTAATACATGGCCTTCGTTTTTCTTATGTAAAATTTTTAAGTCACTGGGGAGATCAGTGACAGAATGCCTCTGCTCATGAAAGCGGGTATTCAAGGCAAATTTAGATCTGAAAATCCTAAGGTGTTCTTTGAACCTGGTACCAAAGCCTCCGCTAATTTGTCCAATGTACCAAGAGGACAATCACTGAAAGTGTTTCATTACACCCCAGTTGCATTGTACGCATTATATTTAGAGCTCTGATGTCTTTCCTTTCAGGGGTTCTGGGAACTGGGGGATGCAAAAAGTGTTTTGATGATATATATATATATATATATATATATATATATATATATATATATATCACCTTCCGCCCCACAGGTGATGTACGAGGGGCGGAAGGTTGAAGTTGGTGGAGGTTGAGGCCTTCCCGTTACCCACCAGGCCTCAAGCTCCGCTAATTTCAAGTTTCTAGTTGCCACCCCCTCGTACATCACTTGTCATTCAACAACATCTTTGCCCCTGTATTTCCACCTCGACTGACATCTCTGCCCAACCTTTTTGCCTTTACACATGTCTGCTTGTGTCTGTGTGTGTGGGGGGGCGGGTGTGTCTGTGTGGCGGGGGGGGGGGTGTCTGTGTGGCGGGGGGTGTGTGTCTGTGTGGGGTGGAGGGGGTGTCTGTGTGGGGGGGGAGGGGGTGTCTGTGTGGGGGGGAGGGGGTGTCTGTGTGGGGGGGAGGGGGTGTCTGTGTGGGGGGGAGGGGGTGTCTGTGTGGGGGGTGTTTCGGTCTGTGTGTGTGTAATCATATGCAGTACTGTATATGCAATGCTGCATTTTGGCGTGCGCTCGAGTGTATACCTGTCCTTTTTTCTCCCTAAGGTAAGTCTTTCCGCTTCTGGGATTGGAATGACTCCTTACCCTCTCCCTTAAAACCCACATCCTCTCGTCTTTCCCTCTCCTTCTCTGTTTCCTGATGAAGCAACCTTAGGTTGCGAAAGCTTGAATTTTGTGTGTATGTTTGTGTTCGTTTGTGTGTCTGTCGACCTGCCAGCACTTTCATTTGGTAAGTCACATCATCTTTGTTTTTAGGTATATTTTTCCTTCGTGGAATGTTTCCTTCTATTATAACCATATCATTAATTTGAACCCAACAATTACGTTTGTTATTGTCGCCTTTGCATTTTGAAATCTTTCCTGTCGTCTTATTTCTCTTTTTTCTCTAAATTTTCTCTTTCTGTTTTTACCCATAGTTTCACTTTGTATTCACCTTCCCCTTTTACCGAAATCTACTATACAATTCCACAGGTTTTAACGTCATTATTTCTACAATTGTTAGCCCCATTTTCGTAATCTTTCACCACAACACCACTCCTTTAATACGTTTTTTCGAAATTTTCTCGAAATTTTCCCGAATTTCTCCGTCCTTTAACGTGTTTTAGCGGCAACACAACCACCTAACCTTTATGCACATCGCTGTCTACCAACCCAAGTTCACCACAGGATCAACTTAACCAACACTTTTTCGCCTTTTTTCATACCAGATCTCCAATTGCTTTCTAGTTCACCTTTATCTCTCCCCATCTTTTTCTATCTTTCTTTTTCATTTCAACCTCATGTTAAACTTTCCACCTTCTAACACCATGTCACCCTCACAACACCCCCACAACGACCCCATTAAGTTTTATTTACATTCCCTCCGCAAACATGCCTTCACCCTAGCCAGATTACGCTCCCATATTTTATTTTCTCAGGCTTGTCTGACATTTGGCATAACCCCCAAAGGCCTCACACTTAAAGTTCCCATCTCTGGCTGCAACCCTTCTTTCCATCAGTCCCTATACCAGTTCCAAACTGAACAATCCATTGCCCTCACCCACCTAATCCTTCACCTACACATCAACTCAGCCAATGAACACACCCGTCAACTCCTATCCTTAATAAAAGTCCTCAATCTTTCCTCTCCCACATCCACACCGGCTATCCAGAGCATCCTCCTACAGGCCAACCGCCAATTAGAACAGCATGCCACGCTTCACCTCAAAAAACTATCCAATCTCCTGGTTTCCCACCTCCGGAAAGGCAACTCACTCACCCTTCACAACCTTTCCAGCAAACCTCAACCACCTCTCATTGCACACAAACCCAGTCTCTCCCATCTACTCAATCTCCCACTTCCAGCTCCACTCCCTCCAAAACCTCAAAATTCCGATCAACACAATCTGGCACCACAACACCCTAATTCAGTAGTTAACCTTTTCTCCAAACCTCTCTCCCAATCCGAAACCTCTGTCCTATCCAAAGGCCTCACCTTCAGCCCCACTCCCAGATTCAACCAAACAGCCCTCGTCAAAGATTTACTGTCCTACACTCATACTCTCTGCTGGAAGTATCACTTTGCCACAAAAAAAATTATCCTAATCCTACCCCTAATGATCCAACTCCCCAAGACACTATCCAAATTGAACCCTGCCTGGAACAGTTCCGTCCTCCGTCACAGCGGGACCCACCTCCTCTTCCTCAAAATCACCCTCTCCAAACCTTCCAGGAATTTCTGACTTCCAGCCTTGCCTCTCAATCCTTCTTAAAAAACCTTAATCCTACTCCCAACATCACCACTGCTGAAGCCCAGGCTATCCGTGATCTAAAGGCTGGCCGGTCCATCATCATTATTCCGGCGGACAAGGGTTCCACGACCGTGGTACTTGATCGTCGGGAGTATGTGGCTGAGGGACTGCGTCAGTTTTCAGACAACACCACATACAAAGTTTGCCAAGGTAATCCCATTCCTGATGTCCAGGCAGAGCTTCAAGGAATCCTCAGAACCTTAGGCCCCCTACAAAACCTTTCACCTGACTCCATCAACCTCCTGACCCCACCGACACCCCGCACCCCTACCTTCTACCTTCTTCCTAAAATTCACAAACCCAATCATCCCGGCCGCCCCATTGTAGCTGGTTACCAAGCCCCCACAGAACGCATCTCTGCCTACGTAGATCAACACCTTCAACCCATTACATGCAGTCTCCCATCCTTCATCAAAGACACCAACCACTTTCTCAAACGCCTGGAAGCCTTACCCAATCCGTTACCCCCAGAAACCATCCTTGTAACCATTGATGCCACTTCCTTATACACAAATATCCCGCACGTCCAGGGCCTCGCTGCGATGGAGCACTTCCTTTCACGCCGATCACCTGCCACCCTACCTAAAACCTCTTTCCTCATTACCTTAGCCAGCTTCATCCTGACCCACAACTTCTTCACTTTTGAAAACCAGACATACCAACAACTAAAGGGAACAGTCATGGGTACCAGGATGGCCCCCTCGTACGCCAACCTATTCATGGGTCGCTTAGAGGAAGCCTTCTTGGTTACCCAGGCCTGCCAACCCAAAGTTTGGTACAGATTTATTGATGACATGTTCATGATCTGGACTCACAGTGAAGAAGAACTCCAGAATTTCCTCTCCAATCTCAACTCCTTTGGTTCCATCAGATTCACCTGGTCCTACTCCAAATCCCATGCCACTTTCCTTGATGTTGACCTTCACCTGTCCAATGGCCAGCTTCACACGTCCGTCCACATCAAACCCACCAACAAGCAACAGTACCTCCATTATGACAGCTGCCACCCATTCCACATCAAACGGTCCCTTCCCTACAGCCTAGGTCTTCGTGGCAAACGAATCTGCTCCAGTCCGTAATCCCTGAAGCATTACACCAACAACCTGACAACAGCTTTTGCATCCCGCAACTACCCTCCCGACCTGGTACAGAAGCAAATAACCAGAGCCACTTCCTCATCCTCTCAAACCCAGAACCTCCCACAGAAGAACCACAAAAGTGCCCCACTTGTGACAGGATACTTTCCGGGACTGGATCAGATTCTGAATGTGGCTCTCCAGCAGGGATACGACTTCCTCAAATCCAGCCCTGAAATGAAATCCATCCTTCATGAAATCCTCCCCACTCCACCAAGAGTGTCTTTCCGCCGTCCACCTAACCTTCGTAACCTCTTAGTTCATCCCTATGAAATCCCAAAACCACCTTCCCTACCCTCTGGCTCCTACCCTTGTAACCGCCCCCAGTGTAAAACCTGTCCCATGCACCCTCCCACCACCACCTACTCCAGTCCTGTAACCCGGAACGTGTACACAATCAAAGGCAGAGCCACGTGTGAAAGCACCCACGTGATCTACCAACTGACCTGCCTACACTGTGATGCGTTCTATGTGGGAATGACCAGCAACAAACTGTCCATTCGCATGAATGGACACAGGCAGACAGTGTTTGTTGGTAATGAGGATCACCCTGTGGCTAAACATGCCTTGGTGCACGACCAGCACATCTTGGCGCAGTGTTACACCGTCCGGGTTATCTGGATGCTTCCTACTAACACCAACCTATCCGAACTCCGGAGATGGGAACTTGCTCTTCAATACATCCTCTCTTCCCGTTATCCACCAGGCCTCAATCTCCGCTAGTTTCGGGTTGCCGCCACTCATGCCTCACCTGTCATTCAACAACATCTTTGCCTCTGCACTTCTGCCTCGACTGACATCTCTGCCCGGACTCTTTGTCTTTGAATATGTCTGCTTGTGTCTGTATATGTTTGGATGGATATGTGTGTGTGTGCGAGTGTATACCCGTCCTTTTTTCCCCCTAGGGTGGGTCTTTCCGCTCCTGGGACTGGAGTGCCCCCTTGCCCTCTCCCTTGAAACCCACATCCTTTCGTCTTTCCCTCTCCTTCCCTCTTTCCTGATGAGGCGACAGTTTGTTGCGAAAGCTTGAATTTTGTGTGTATGTTTGTGTTCGTTTGTGTGTCTGTCGACCTGCCAGCACTTTCATTTGGTGAGTCGCATCATCTTTGTTTTTAGGTATGTGTGTGTGTGTATATATATATATATATAAAAACAAGGATGCTGTGACTTGCCAAATGAGAAGGTGCTGGTAGATAGACACACACACACACACACACACACACACACACACACACACACACACACACAAAAAACAAACAAATTTCAAGCTTTCACAACGTAAGGTTGCTTCATCAGGAAGGAGGGGGGGAGGGGGGGACGGGGGGGGTGGGTTTTGGGGGAGGGGGTGGGGAGTCGTTCCAGTCCCGGGGGCGGGGTGACTTGCCTTGGGGGGAGGGGGGGGGCAGGTATGCGCTCGCTTGCGCGCACAGACATATGCAAAGGCAAAGGGGTTGGGCAGAGATGTCAGTTGAGGCGGAAGTGCAGGGTCAAGGATGACTTGAATGACAGGTGATGTAAGAGGGGCGGAAGATTGAAGTTGGCGGAGGTTGAGGCCTTCCCGTTACCCACCAGGCCTCAACCTCCGCTAATTTCAAGTTTCTAGTTGCCACCCCCTCGTACATCACTTGTCATTCAACAACATCTTTGCCCCTGTATTTCCACCTCGACTGACATCTCTGCCCAACCTTTTTGCCTTTACACATGTCTGCTTGTGTCTGTGTGTGTGTGGGGGGGGGGTGTGTCTGTGTGGCGGGGGGGTGTGTCTGTGTGGCGGGGGGGTGTGCCTGTGTGGGGTGGAGGGGGTGTCTGTGTGGGGGGGAGGGGGTGTCTGTGTGGGGGGAGGGGGTGTCTGTGTGGGGGGGAGGGGGTGTCTGTGTGGGGGGAGGGGGTGTCTGTGTGGGGGGTGTTTCGGTCTGTGTGTGTGTAATCATATGCAGTACTGTATATGCAATGTTGCATTTTGGCGCGCGCTCGAGTGTATACCCGTCCTTTTTTCCCCCTAAGGTAAGTCTTTCCGCTCCCGGGACTGGAATGACTCCTTACCCTCTTCCTTAAAACCCACATCCTTTCGTCTTTCCCTCTCCTTCCCTCTTTCCTGATGAGGCAACAGTTTGTTGCGAAAGCTTGAATTTTGTGTGTATGTCTGCTTGTGTCTGTGTATATGCGGATGGATATGTGTGTGTGTGTGCGAGTGTATACCTGTCCTTTTTTTCCCCTAAGGTAAGTCTTTCCGCTCCCGGGATTGGAATGACTCCTTACCCTCTCCCTTAAAACCCATATCCTTTTGTCTTTCCTTCTCCTTCCCTCTTTCCTGACGAGGCAACCGTTGGTTGCGAAAGCTAGATTTTGTGTGTATGTTTGTGTTTGTTTGTGTGTCTATCGACCTGCCAGCGCTTTTGTTTGGTAAGTCTCATCATCTTTCTTTTTAAATATATATATATATATATATATATATATATATATATATATATATATATATATTGTTTTGTGGTTGTCCTCTCACTGCTCTATTAAGTTTGAGCTGCAATTCCTGGTTTTGTCATCTTTCCATTAGATGTCATCATGTTTGTGGAACTATGCACCATTTTGTCTTGCACATCCTTGATTTCTCCATATTAAACTCATTTTAACAACAAAAATTACTTACAAAAATGTACAAAAAGAAAAAAAATTGCATCTTTATGGCTTTATGTCACTATAGAAGGTATAAAGCCAGATATGACACAACCATTTTTACCATGACTGAAATTGGGTCATTATAGTGTGCAGTTTGACTGAAAAATATTATTGTTGGACAACTCAAATTTTGTACATACGTCACCCAAGTTTGATCCACTCAGTTCTCTGGAAGTTCTTTTTTCTTTCATGAATTGTTGTTTGAAGGGAAGTATCCATCAACTTATTTACAGCAATTTGTAGTAGCTACCATACCATGTAACTTCTAAAACAAGGGCTATTGGTTATACCATGAAGATATGGTGGTAAGATTTCTCATCAAAATAACAAAGGGCACTTTAATTTCTTGTCCAGCTTATGGAGCATCTTGATGCAGGTTCTGCAACTGTGGTATTGGTTTTGAATAAAATGCCAGCACCAGTTGCACTTTTCTTTTTATTGTAGAAAGCATGACTGGTTTCAGCTTCCCAAGGTCTTGTAGGCAACACAGAATGACTCCAAAGGATACTTCATCAATACAGTTGTGCTAATTGGGTGTGACAATTTGGTAACCAAGCAGGTGTGTGAAATCTTATATTAGTGTGCTGGAATTTTTCTGTTGTGGCACCTCTTGAAAAACATTTATGGTTCACTTCACTTAGCTGATATACCCTCTGAGTGTTGCAAGTTCACAATACAAATTAATGACAATGTTGTCATTCCCAGTTTCTTCTGATAATTGTTTGTGTGCATATTTTCTTCAACACATGGAGCTCCTATGGCAAGGAAATATGGTTAAGGAAAGAAATGGATTGTAGGTAAGTCTGAAAGGTTGGCAGGTGAAATTGTACATACTGCTTTTCAGTGTTGAGGTATAGCTGTTTAGCAAATGTGTGACCACTGTTTACTAAATGTGACGTCCTGAAGTCTTTGTCCTTCCTGAGTAGGATTAATGTTATGAACACATGACTAATGTTTGTAGCTAATGTTGGCGTATACAGACAGAATCCCAGTAACTGTGAAAGAACATCAGGAAGTAGATTAAACCTCTATTTCTATTGAGTCAGTCAGTAAGTGCACATTATTCACATGTGATGAATCATTGAATACAGTCTTTCTGTTACTGAGTTGTTGCTTTTCTTTCTTCTCTGCAATGTGTAATGGGTAAAATATTTCACTTTATGTATTTTCAAGAAGGGTAACCACCAAGTGTTACTAATGTGATCTGTCATTTGCCTTTTATAGACAAAACTGCACTCGTTAATGTATTTTTTGTAGTGAAAAAAATCCTTATAATACTCTATGAAAATATTTAGACAATATGACATTTGGTCTTCTTAGAGATGAAACCATGCTTCTAGATACAGGAGAAGGCTGAGAAATCTCACAGTAAGATAAAGTTTTTGGGTTCAAATACTCTTATTTGGTCATCTGTGATGTCCTACATTTCCAGATTCCAGTAACATCTTGGAGTGTCGTATGATGATACTTCTATATACAGACTAATATGATTTCATGGTACCTGACTTGCTCCTGCTAAGAATCCAATCTCATGGGAAGCATTTGTGTGATGGATGACATAACTGAAATCAATAAGTGCCTACTGTATTGTGATAAGCATATCAATAGGAATGTCTTCAACATTGCTGTTTGGATTCATTACTGAAGCTGAGGTTGACACAGTAAAGGCACTCAACATTAGATGCAGTGTTCTATATTTTTTAAACTCAGCTCATCAGTAAAGAACTTGAAACTGAAACTAGATCAATTGTCACAATCTAGAACACAGTGCCCCTCAGATTTATGATCCAAACTTGCAAGTAAATCAAATTTTCTGGAATTGTAACAGTCATACTGACAGAAGAGGTGGCAACTTGCTGATAAAATGGAATGAAAGGAGCTGTATTGTTAAAGAGGAGACTTTACTTGCATCTTGAACATTAGACATTGCTCTTCTTGCTGTTTTTTCTTGCATCATGACCTTGGTTCAGATATGTAAAATGATCAACTCACTTTAATATTTTGATGCATTCTTGCTTGCAGGTCACTTTACTGTAAATCCAAATCCATTAAGTGTAAGCATCTCTAGACATACCATATGACTGTATTACATTATTTGTGCCTTTGTAGGCTCTTGGCTTCCATTGAATTTATCTGAAGCCTTACTGTACAGAACTGTGAATAAATTTAGGGAATAAGGTGGGGGGAGGGGAATATAAAAATTCTCTGTTATTTTCTGTGGAATAAGAGTAATTATAACTTCTTCATTCATGAAGCACATGAATTTCACTTTATCTCTTTCTGATATTCTAGTACTCCTAGTTTTAATGACCTAATGATGGCACTTCCTGTAGATTCCTTTGAGTGATATCTTTTTTATTTGTTTTAACATCTTTTCATAGATGTATGGTGCTTGAGTGTGATGGTGCCCCTCCAGAAATTCACAGTTTAGTGTTTCCAGCATTTCTGATCTTAACATTGCCAGATAGTCAAGGTGTACATCTACAGTGCATTAACTGCTTCCCTATACATTTGATTACATTTTCTTCATTTCCTCATAAAGTTTGCTATTGTAGGTATTCCATCCAGTAACAGCTCCTATTAATCTGACAGATTTTCCTCAAAGAAAACCATAGATATTTAGTGTAGAAAGTAATACATTGTTGTCATTGGACAAGTAGAATAGTTCCCAAAAACTAGACCATCTTTCTACATTTCCATTATGAGGTTGAAGTTTAACAGAAGGTAGTTTGATAGAGAGCAATACAAAAGAGAGAGAGAGAGTTTGTTAGTGTGTGTGTGTGTGTGTGTGTGTGTGTTTTAGTGCATTTACACTGATAATTAGTTGTGACACTGAGGTTAAGAACAAGCACTTCATAGTCTGTTATGTGGCTCATTTTATTTTATCAATATTCTCATCACATTGTAGCATTTTGGAGTGGTATTCGCTGTCATATAGGTACTGAAGTTAAATTTTTATCCCACTTGTTTTTATGAAGAAAGGGAGCTCCTGGTTGCAAAAAAGTTTCAGGATTATTTCTTTGTAGCATGTAAGGTAAATTTCATGTATCATCTCCTGTTGCCCTGTCTGCTTTTGAACTCTTTCATTATTGCATCTGAGAATTTCATGTTTTGCTTTATACTTTCCAGATCCAAAATAATATTTGTATTTCCTCTCTTCATTTTATTGGCTTCTGGATTAGGACTTTTTTTGCAGGAAGTACAGTTTTTTTAGGTGGGTCAGTAACAATTTAGTATGAGAGATCTGTTCATTTTGTTTCAGGTATTTGGAGCTGCAGTCAAGTGGTAGGAAAGATGAAATTCGTTTACACTACACAGCTCAGTATGATGCAACCATCCATGTGGAGGTATTTCCATACAGACTGGCAGACAATATGTGGCATAAAGTGGCTCTTTCAGTATCAGGTGCTCAAGTTGAACTCCTAGTTGATTGCCAAATACTTTATCGTCGGTTAATTCGGATGCCTGATCGTAATTTTACTGCACCACAGTTATCACTATGGGTTGGTCAGAGGAACAGCAAGCATTCCTTCTTTAAGGTGTGTATTCATGATAGTTGTATCCTGAAACCAACAATTACACTTTTGAAATGTTTGAATGCAATATTCTGGATATACCTGGCAGAAGAACACATGAATCAGTTATTTTCTTATTTCAGTTGTGTTTGATCTCTGAGTGTGTGTACTCTACATTTACATTCCATGTAAAAGTTGCATTTCATCCATGACAGTACACCCATAGTTAAAGAAATATAAGAATGTAACTAAAACTAGAAATCAAATTAATGTAACCATGTGTTGTTCAGAAAGTTTCTTTCTCTTGGTATACATCTACTAGCTGCCCCTTCATGCTTTTCTGTATAAAATTTTGAATAATCAAACTAAGTGTGTGGATAATGTTTTTACACCACAACTTTTCATAACTAATATGGTTAAAATATTCTCTTCACTTCTCTTCACATATTTGCTTATTCCTGTCCCTTTAGAATGGAAAAGCAATGTTACAATGAAGTACCTTTTTGCCATGATGGTGTTTTGTTCACTTTTTGAGTTTGTCACAAAATTACTATGTTATTAATAGTGGTAATATTACATACCACTTGGAGCAGAGTGATGGCAAAGACAAAAACTAACAAGCAGCTAAATCCCCATTCCCCAGTTGCATATATATTTGATACAAAGACTGGGTGCAGATGAAGGAAGCTTTTTTTTTTATTGCAGCTGAAATGCTTGTATAATGAGCTAAATGTCAATTCTAAACTTAAATTAATTTGGGTAAAAGTAAAAATAAAAATGTCATTTGTAAGTTGTTGTTTCTATTAACCATCTCAGTCAAATGTCAACTGCTGGAACATCGAGAGAAAAATTTGAACAATACGTCATTAAATTTTCGTAGTCATGGCATGGTAATAGCAGGTAACTGCAGTTGTTAGTGAGTTATTTTTTGAGTTGTGCAGTGCCAGAGAAAAAAATAGTACTAAATATGTTTCAATTAATTATGTTCAGAAAATAATTACTCTATTAGCTGAGAACAATAATATCTTTGATCTCATAACTATAGACATGTTCAGACATATTAACTAAGTTATTTAAAAGGATGGCACAAATGACCACAAGCTTGTTACTGCTTCATTGGTTATGGCTGTGTAAACATATATGATCAATTATGCAAACGCAAATCCTGTGTAATGAGAAATGTTAAAGGGTGGGAAATAAGCCCATAGTTTAGTGACAGAAAGTGCAAAGAGAGATGCATTAGATATCCAAAAGAGGCCCAAACTTGTTGACAACCAAAAGTTGAATGGGAATCAAAATGAATGTAAAGACTGCTGTGGAGGTAACATTTGAAGAATTTTGAAGTGAAGTCTAATGGTATATGTCAGGGATCAGTACTTGGCCCACTTCTATTCAGCCTCTTTGTCAGCAATATCAAAGTCTGTGAGAAGGATCAAAACTACTGTATGCTTATAATGTGGCATTAGTTCATGTAGAATAAAACCTGGAAACACTGGAGAGAAGTGCATTTATGGCAACAAATAACACAGTACAGTGGCTCATATGGAGTGACATAACTATAAATCTTAAAAAAAGAATATGTTCATGGTGTTCACAAATAGTGGAAAGGAAAACCACATAGATATGTTCATAAAATTCATAGATGAAACAAGGTTGGAAGAAGTTACCTCTTTAAAGGTTTTGGGAATTACAGTTGACAATGAGCTCCAATGGAGACAACATTAGACAATGTCTCTTGCAAATTAAGCACTATAATATTTGTTATGGAACAGCTTGCACATTATGATAACAAAAAAATCCTACATACAGTGTACCATGCACTGTTTGAACCTTACTTATGGTATGAAATTTCTATTTGGGGTAACTCCAGCAGTAATATAAAAATAATTTTTTCTGCAATCTAAAAATATTGACTTTTCCATCACTGCACATGTACAAAACAATAATTTCATTAAGAAAAGGCAATACAGTACTAGTAAAAAATAAAAATGCCCATATATGTGAGACAAGAAATAAAAGACACCTGAGAAGCTTACTTCACAGACTGAGCACTGCTGAAATAGGTCCTTATACTCAGGTGTGCAATTTGGTAAAGCATCTTCCCAAGCGTGTACAAGACAGCATGAGCAAAAGACATACACGAAACTTCTAAAGGATTACTTAATGGAAAAATAATGTTATCATGTAGATAAATGCAGTGAAACCTCACCTAATGAGATCCTCCCATAATGCACGATTTGCATAATGAGCAAAACAAATTGCAAAAAATGACTAGCTTATTGAGCAATGTTTCGCATAATTAGTGATGAAGTTGTTTCACATAATTAGTGATGACGATTTAGTGTGATGTCACCAGCCATTTACACGCGGGGGAGTGGGGGGTGGGGGTGGGATGGGGTGCGGTGGGGAGAGAGGGGAGGGGTTGGACGTTTGACAATATGAACACCTTTCATTGTTGGCAGCAACATACAAACAATATTATTAGTACATACTGCAGTCTGGGTTTAGTGTTCTTTCTGCTATCATTTTAGTGCAGCTTGTGGTCACACATTTTTCTAAACTTGAGTTCACACAGTGTTTTTTGTGTGCTTGTTTTAATAACCTTTGTAGAAAAGTCCCTGAAGATAAAGCCACAAGAAGATGACCATAAGAGAAAGAAAATACCCTTTGAAATGAAACGTAAAATCATTGAAAAATGTGAACGTGGTGTGAGCATTGCTGACTTAGCATGCACATACAATTGGTCTACATCAACTATTTGCACTATCCTAAATAATATGGACAAGATTTAGGAGTGGATAATACTGGATGGTTGCTCCTTATATGGGGGGGGGGGGGGGGGGGGGGGGGGACCTGCTACATGGCACTATTAATGAGATCATTTGTGAGAATGCAAGAAAGGATTTTCACTGACCTCATTAAGAATACACCAGGATCATCAGTGGCCAAGGGAAGCATGGCTGGTTCAAGAAGTTCAATAGAAGAACCAGCATCCACAGTGTTGTGAGGCATAGCTAAGCAGCCAACTCTGACACAATGGCAGCAGAGAACTTCATCAGCAACTTCAAGATGCTCATTGATTCTGAGTGTTATCTGTCACAGCAGGTTTTTAATTATGAGACAGGTCTATTCTGGAAAAAGTTGCTGAAGCATAACTTTATGACAGCAGAGGAGATTGCATTGTGTGCTCACAAGCCAGTGAAAGACTGTCTCACACTGCTATTGTGTGCCAGTGCAAGTGGTGATTTGACAACTAAACAACTGCTCATTTACCACTCATAAACTCCACCAGAAAGAGTAAAGTCCAGAAGAGCAGGTTAAATGTGATGTGGAGGTCCAACAATAAGGCTTCGATGACATGTTATCTTTTTTGTGATTGGATCAATGAAGTGTTTGGTCCTTTGGTGAAAAAATACTTGCTTGAGATGACTCTGCTGCTCTATGTCTTGCTTGCTATGGACAACATTCTGGCCCATTCTCCAGGCCTCCAAGACCAGAACCTTGAAGAATTTCAGTTAGTCAAAATCCAATTTCTGCCTCACTACACCACACCATTACTCCAGTCTATGCACCAGACAATTATTTCTATCTTTAAGAAGCTTTACAATAAAGCACTCTTTGAGCATTGCTTTGAGTTGACTGAAGCTTCCAATCCCACTCTCAGAGAATTTTGGAAATATCAGTCCAACATCATTGCCTGTGTCAAGATGATTGAAATGGTGTGGGAAGAGAACTCTCACTTCTGCTTGGAAGAAGATTTGACCAGAGTGTGTTGTCAAATGTGATTCTTGAGGCATTTGAGTCAGAACCTGCGGAGCCTATAGTCAACAAGATTGTGTCTTTGGCCAAGAGCATCAGACTAGAAGTGGATAACAATGATATTGATGAGCTTATGGAAGATCATAGCCAAGAAATGACCACCGAAGAGCTTATGGAGTTTCAGTGTGTTTCACAGCCCGAAGTTTTGAGAGGAATTCTTCAGAGGAGGAGAAGGAGGTGGTAACAGCAAAGCAGCAATCTTCTGGCACAATAAGAGAAATGCTGAAAGAATGGGAATCAGTTGCACCGTACATTGGAAATCATCACCTCAATAAAGCAGTGGCTATGTGCACTACAAATTTATTTGATGATAATGCTGTCCTTCATTTTTCCAAGTGTTGAAGTGTTGGTAGAAATGAATGACTATAGATAGCATCCTAGTAAAAAAGAATTAGTTGTGTATCATGAGTAGTATATTACATAATACTTTATGTATAATTTTCTTTGAATAAATGACATGGATAAGATAAACCTTTTAGTATTCTTCCTGGGTGGAATGCATTATCATATTTTACACTAATTTATATGGGATAAATTGTATTGCTTAACGAGCGTGTGATGGTGCCCAATAATGACTGAGATGGATTCCATAGGATTTACATCAAGTGAAGTAGCTCACTGAGGCATCAACGTGGGTTCACTATAATGCTCCTCACTGTAACACAGTTCTGGCTCTGAGATATGGACAGTTATACTGCTGAAAGATGACATCGCTGTCAGAGAAGACATCAAGCATGAAGGGATGGTTCACAGCTGTCAGCGTGTCTTTGATTATTACCACAGGTTCCATGCAAGCACGGGAGAATGTCTTCTGCAGCATAATACTGCTCCCACCATCCTGTGTCCATGGTGTGCTGTACGTTTCAAGCCACTGTTCACCTCAGTGAGAGCCTTTGTGGAGATGATCATCGACCTAGTGTAGGAAAAATGTGATTCACCCGAAGAGCCAACACATTTACATTGAATAAAGGTCAAATCCCAATGATCCTGTGTCCACTTCAGTCATAATTAATGATATTGTTGGGTCAAGATGTGAACACATATGGGTGGTCTGCTGTGGAGCTCCATGTTCAACAATGTACGATGAATGGTATGCTCTGAAACACTTGTGCATGCACCGGCATTATTATCTTTTGGCAGAGATGCCACAGATCACCATCCATCCTACTTTACAGAGCAGACAAGCCTCTGGACCCCACATTCTGTAAGAGTTGTGGACTTTCAAACATTTAGCCCCTAGTGGTAGTTTCACTGTCCTTCTAGCTCTTTCCGTAGATGCTCATGACATTGGCACATGAACATTTGACCAGCTTTCCCATTTCTGAGATGCTCTTTCACAGGCTGTGCACAATAATAATCTGCCCTCTATCAGAATCACTTATCTCATTGGATTTCCCCATTTGCAGCCCATATCTTCTGTAGGGTGATCCATCGTCTGTGTCTGCTCTATTTACACACTTTTTTTACTGCATCAAGTGCCCACAATGCCATCAGTTGGCATCCAACATCAGAGTAGGCAGTAGTAATAATGTTCTGGCTAATCAGTGTATATTGTAATCAATTGAAAATATTGTAGTATGATGTACACAAATAATGTATAGTACGTAATTTTATATTGTATTACATAAGGTAAATATTTTAAGATACTAGGTTAGGTTGATCTTTTCTATACTACAAATACATTCTGTACCCAGCGTAATCCAATGGGATCAAATAAAAATTAATAATAAACATTATTCAATCAATCGATCTGGTATTTTCACAAAAGAATCTCAAAAAGTCATGGCCCTATAGATGTCAATTAATGAGCAACAATAACCTTTCCAGTCACTAAATGATGATATAGGTACTGAAACTGAAGGTGTCAAGTGATAGTTGAATTCTACAGCCTCTTCTCTTGATTACTAGATACATTAAAAAATGGGGTTAAAGGTTTATGAATCACAAGCTAATCAACACTATTTGATGAAGGCTGCTAGATCTGGAGGAAAACATGTTACTTTAAACTTTGATTCATGAAAGAAATTACCTGCCTTTTAATAGACATTATTCAAATTTTATGGAATGATTTAGAGTATCAATGTGACATGTGACCAGAAAAAGTTGCAGTTTGTTCTACTTTTAAGATACAGCACAGGACAAATGCACAGAACTGTGAATTTGATAACACTTAAGTAATTTTACTGTCTAGTTATAGATCATATTTTGTGCATAATTCTAATGAAATTTTTTGGTGATAGAAGAACGTTTCTGTTGGGACCAGGATGGATGTGCACCTAGCAGTGGATTATGCACCTAACCGTCATGTGAAACTAAAATAATTCCATTTAAGATTTAGATCTAGTATTCAGATTTCTGTAATTCATTTTGATCAGAACCTTCCTTTGTCCTTAACAGAAAAATTATACTGTTATGAAATACTACACTGCTGGCCATTAAAATTGCTACACCAAGAAGAAATGCAGATGATAAATGGGTATTCATTGGACAAATATATTATACTAGAACTGATATTTTCACTCATTTTGGGTGCATAGATCCTGAGGAATCAGTACCCAGAACAACCACCTCTGGCCGTAATAATGGCCTTGATACGCCTGGGCATTGAGTCAAACAGAGCTTGGATGGTGTGTACAGGTACAACTGCCCATGCTGCTTCAACACGATACCACAGTTCACCAAGAGTAGTGACTGGCGTATTGTGATGAGCCAGTTGCTTGGCCACCATTGACCAGACGTTTTCAATTGGTGAGAGATCTGGAGAATGTGATGGCCAGGGCAGCAGTCAAACATTTTCTGTATCCAGAAAGGCCCGTACAGGACCTGCAACATGCGGTCATGCATTATCCTGCTGAAATGTAGGGTTTCATAGGGTTGTAACACATCTGAAATATAATGTCCACTGTTCGAAGTGCATGGCACCCTATACCATTATGCCTGGTGATACCCCAGTATGGTGATAAGGAATACACGCTTCCAATGTGCGTTCACTGCAATGTTGCCAAACACGGATGTGACCATCATGATGCTGTAATCAGAACCTGGATTCATCCAAAAAAATGATGTTTTGCCATTCGTGCACCCAGGTTCATCACTGAGTACACCAATGCAGGTGCTCCTTTCTGTGATGCAGTGACAAGGGTAACCACAGCCATAGTATCCAAGCTGATAGTCCATGCTGCTGCAAATGTTGTCAAATTGTTCGTGCAGATGGTTGTTATCTTGTAAACATCCCCATCTGTTGACTCAGGGATCGAGACATGGCTGCACGATGCATTACAGCCATGTGGTAAGATGACTGTCATCCCAACTGCTAGTGATACGAGGCCATTGGGATCCAGCATGGCATTCTGTATTACCCTCCTGAACCCACCGATTCCATATTCTGCTAACAGTTATTGGATATCGACCAACGTGAGCAGCAATGTCACGATACTATAAACCGCAATCGCAATAGGCTACAATTCGACCTTTATCAAAGTCGGAAACGTAATGGTACACATTTCTCCTCCTTACACGATGCATCACAACAACATTTCACCAGGCAACACCGGTCAACTGCTGTTTGTGTATGAGAAAACGGTTGGAAACTTTCCTCATGTCAACACGTTGTAGGTGTTGCCACTGATGCCATCCTTATGTGAATGCTCTGAAAAGCTTATCATTTGCATATCACATCATCTTCTTCCTGACGGTTAATTTTCGCATCTGTAGCATGTCATCTTCATGGTGTAGCAATTTTAATGGCCAGTAGTGTATCTGTTGCATATGGATGGATTTAGGGCATACTAGCAAAAGTAAGGCCATATTTTTTCTGTTGGAAATGAACACTCTTCATACTCCGCAGTGTTGACACATTTATTGTTCCCAGATGACCAGTTTCAACAGTCTTATGCTGCCATCATCTGATTTTATGGAACTTGCTGTAAAACTGCTATGTTGCAATACATGAAGTCAAAGCACAAAAGACACTCTCCACATATACATGTCTTCATAAAAATCCAGTTGATAAAATACACACAGTTGGTAAAATGCTCACAGATGGTAAAAAGCACACAGTTAATATCCTTGTATTGTTCATGCATGCTGGTGGCAAACATTCTCACAAACTTGCTGTACAGCACTACGCTGCCAGTGGTGAGTTAACATAGAGGCAGCAGACCACTACAAAGTTACCTATCCAGTGATCATGGTGTACGAAGTGTGTTCATTTAACCATACCAGTCATCCCACAGCACAGCATGTGTACCTTGAAAAAATTTTTTTGTTATCAGAGAATATTCTCAGAAACAAATGTAAAATTAGATTTACTTCAAGGTAATAAGTTACTATTCCCAAATTACAAGAATGACAGTAGATAATGTCTGCAGCAGTCTGAGATTACTTGGAGGTGACACTGTTCTGTACAGAGACATGACAGCAGTAAAAAATTATTGAAAATTTATGACAGACAAACACAGTCAATACTTGACAACTCACATTAAAGCAAGTGTAATTAACATATCTGAATAGTAAACATGTTCTGTATTATTTAACTACACTATAAGAAACGAACTGTAATTCAATAGAACAAGATAGTCCCAACTGTCAGAAAATTAGATGTTACTGTATGCAATAATTTAACATAGTCTTATCACATGAGTCTAATTATTAGGATGGCAGATGCTAGGATGAACATCACTGAAAGAATTCCTAGAAACGGTAACTACCTTACAAAGAAGGTTGCTTTGAAAATTCTCATCTATCATGTTCTTGGATGTTGTTCCTCTGTCCAAAATAATTACCAAGGAGTTTGTAACTACCATCTACAGGTTAGTGGTTGCCTAACCTGATTTACTTGTATTGGATAATTAGGGAGAGAGAGAGAGAGAGAGAGAGAGAGAGAGAGAGAGAGAGAGAGCATGCACATGTTTCTAATGCCTACACAGTTCAATGAAAAAAAATTAGAATAAAACTGAGACTTCCAATGATTCTTTTACAACACACTGGTAATAGGGAATTGTCACACAGTTCCCAATACATTTACTCACATTTGCGATTTGCAAAATCTTAATACAAAACTAATTTCCATATAGACTTTGACTGTTTATCTAGGGTTCCAGGTGAAGTTGTGTGCTCAGGCTCAAAGGTATTCAACAAGATACCATGTAACAAAAAATAAGAACTTGGGAATTCCCACCAGTTCAAAAGGAAGATAAAATATTTTTAATACAGTGGCCAGATTAAGTTTCTATGATTTGCTTGTCTTTTTGGCTGTTTGAGGCTTCCTGGTGTAATAACTGCTTGAAAGGTTTTTGGTCATTGTGTTGTCATGGGACCTGCACAATATTTCAGTGATGCAGCTGCACATCGCTTTTGGGTGTATTATAGGTAGCTTTGGTGGCAAGCCAATTTGTCTACTAGCACACTAGAAAAGTGTGAGCATCTATCCTCATTGCACATATGCTTTTACAGTGAGCTAGCATATAAATTGGCTTACCACTATACCTCCCCACAAGTTAATGTAGAAATGACGAGCAGCGGGTTCATTGAAATATTGTGCAGTTTATTCAACAGCATCTATTGAGCTACCCAAGAATCTTTCAGTCCAGTTGTCTTTTGTTAATGTATACATTGACCCAACCCACTTCTCTGGTGATTCTCATTCTTGATGGGATCCATGGGATGTGATGAATAAAGGAATGAATGAGTGAATGAGTGAGTGAATGAGGTGTACCTCATGAACTTCTGGATAGTAGACACAAGCTTCAGTTTTTGAAGCTGTAGGTGCCCCAATGTAGAGTATGGAAAAAGGGGGGGAATCATTTCATTTTGTACAGAATTTACATGATGAATAACTTTCTGTGTACAGAATTGAGCAGGAGAACAGAAAATATTGAACTGAGATAATTAAGTGAAATTATAATATCAACAGGGTTTATTATTGTAAGTAGTGATAAAAGTTATTTAATATGTATGGGACAAAATGACTAGCAACTATTTTAAAGTAACAGCAAAAATAAAATTATTACAGGCAGAATTAAAGATAAAAGAAAGGAAGTTGTAAAGGCAGAAAAAGTATCAAAAGAGATGAATTCATTCATTCATTGCATTCCATAGATCCTGTTTGAAAGAGAACCTTCATGTATTTTGACTGAATCCACATGTGCAATAAAAAAGAAAAACATTTGCTAGAAACTAATTGTCTATCATATACTAATAATAAACTACACTACATTGATGTATACTCTTTGTGCTGAAAAAAATTTAGCATAAATTAACAGAAAACACACTTCTTCAATCTTCTTCTCTCTCTCTTTTTTACCAAAGAATAACAAATAACTACTTGCTTTGAGAGAAGAGTATTACATACAGTGAACATTTATTGTCATTTTAAATCTGTGGAATCAGGTGCAAAAAGAAAAGCAAAGTTGAGACCTAATGGAAGGGAATACTCTACGTTAATTTATACCCATTCACAGAAGATGATGTTATATATCTGGATTTCTTAGCACATATTACAGTTTCAGAGACAACTCACTCGCAGTTGTTCATTCCATTCCTCATGTCTTCTGTGTTGGTGACAAGATAGAAAGGCTGTCCATTCAGTCCACTGTAGCCAGGGAGCAGCACCCCAGACACTGATTCACAAATCGAATGGATCTCTCAGCTTAAGTGAGAGTTTTAAGCCAGTCAATGCTTGATCTATCATTAGAGAAGAAATAACTTCTTTTTAACTTTGCAGTATACATCTTGCTTGGTAATTATCCAGTTAATAAAAATATCTTCACTGAGAATTCATATTTAAGAGAGAAACCTGTACAATGAACAGGAGTTGGTGTTTTGGAAACCAGGAGGTGGAATATGATTGCATTTCACTCTCTTGCAAGAACATAACATTTGTAGACTTTTGTGTAAAAGCAGCTTTCAGAAAAAGCCTGTCTCCTCCTCATTTCTGTTGAAACATTTGTAATTATTTCATTTTTTTTTTTTTTTTTTTTTTTAGATTATTTACACCTTACTGCCAAATGATGTCTCTGTCAAGTATTGTTACACAAATATTGATAAGCAGTCATTTTTAAATCTTGTGTTTGAAGCTTTAGCAAATATTTTATTACTTTTTTTTCTAGGAGAGAAGTAGTGAATTTATATTTGTTGTGACATTGTTTCAAGTCCAATACTGAATATTATAAATTGAGTGAAATGGAAATAGTTATTAATTGCACAGATTGTATTAAAATAAAGAATGATATGAGCAAAGGCTAGACATAAAAATGTACTAGATATGAAAAATTTTAATTTATACACCACATACTGGTTGTCCAAATATAACAGTAACAATAATAATAATAATAATAATAATAATAATAATAATAATAATAATATGTTCAAATACGAGTCTCTAACTGCAAGGACCTTTTTTTAGGGTGCTGTAGAAGAAGTACGTATCATTGCTGGCCCTCATGGATACCTGAAGCAATGCCCTCTGTTAGATTCAAGCTGCCCTACATGTGGGCAGTTTTCTTTGCTGCAGAGTACAGTTGAGCAGCTGACACAGAATCTGTATGATCTCTCACAAAAAGTGAGTGGACTTCATCTTCTATTTCTTCTTTTTACCTTGAAAATATTGAATTTTCTGGAAGTGTCAATGTATTAGCATAATACACTTTTTAATTATTTATTTATGTAGTAAAATTGTTCAAGCACATCAAAGAAAAATTACCAGAACTTAAATGGAAATGTTAATTTTGTACACTGCCGAAAAAGATTGAAGCTAAGGTCTGAATCAGAACCTATTTGAAAAAGTCTACCTTTGCTGACTAGGTAAAGAGGTTAAGAAACAATGTTTTATTTGGCAGGTTCCTTGAGAAAAATTTATTTTTAGCATATCAGAGCTGTTTATTGAAACATGTACCTAAAAAGCTATCATTATACATATTCCAAACTTATGCCATTTATTGATTGTTTATATTTTGATATTCCGAGGAAGGGGGGGGAAATAAACAAAAGGAAATTGTTTACATTATTTTTATCTTCAATTCTTTTTTGTCTATTATCTAAGCCAGTATTCTGTGGTATCATTATTTTTAATCACAGCACAGCTTAAACTGCTGCAAGTGAAATGAGTAGGAGTGACATTTACAATTTTGGTTGTCACAAATATTGGGCTGTTTAATCAGATTTGTCGCTGTTTCCAAAGCGAACCTTACGTTGGGATGTAATTTCACAGCTTAAATTCCTGTGAATGTAGTGAGAACCAATAAAATTTCTAATCTTGATTTTCACAAATATTTGGCTAAGTCTTCTGAATATTTTGTGGTGTTTGAGTTGTAGTTATGGCAGGAAAAACATCTGTTTCTTTCTGAATACATGGTGAATTTCACATCTATATTGATGTGAGAGTGTGACAACATTCCTTTGTCTCTTGCTTCCAAATATGTTGTCTGCCTGCTGCACACTCATTGGCTGCATAGAACCAGCAGCTGACTCCCCCATTTTCAGTCCCATCGTACATCACAATGAGTGTTCACAACATTGCTACATAAAACATGGAAGTTTGCCACTGACACCTATCTATATTTGTACCTTCCTTGCATAAATGTAGGCCCTGTACTATTGCTGAGTAATTGTCCAATTTTGAAATCACTTCAGTTCTGACTACAAGTGGTTCTGGCAAACTGCAGTTTAAATGTGGTAGATGTTCATAATGTTCATATATGTAGATGGTGCACATTCCCATGGCTGGCAGCAGGACCAAATTTACTGTCTGTTCACCATTCCCCTCCAAACATTTGTCTTAGTTCTCAGCCAGTCTGATGTTAATGTTTCTCCTCTAACAATTCCATTTTCTTCAAAATATCTGCAAGTGAGCTCCATTGCCAAAGCTCATCTGTAAATGTAAATGACCCCTATATTGATATGTTATACAATGTAAAAATGTAGTTTAATTTTCAAATGCAAGAATATGCTGTATTTTTTGAATGACAAATTTGGGAAAAAACCACAAATATAAACAGCCCAGGCTTGGGTGCTCAGTATGTGTTACAGTAAAGTACAATTCTGTTGAGAGCACATACATGGTCCTGTCATATTAATGTGTCCAGCTGTCAGAAGCCTGATTAAATACCTTTTGTAATGTGGACCACTGTGAGATGTGGAGGAAGAGAGTCACTGAGGTTCTGGGCGGTACCAACATGTATGTGGAGCCATGCTGAGTCAAGTGCTGTGGCTGCCTGCTCTAGGTTTCTCAGTTCAGGATCCCAAGCATGAACAGCCTGTTTGATGTGGTCAAACAGACTCTTGAAAGGGCTTTAACCTGGGAAATTTGGTTACCAGGATAGTGTGGTAAACTCATCCTTGTGCTCTTCAAACCACACATGTACACTGCAAGCTGTGTGACATGTTGCACTATGCTGCTAATAGATGCCACCCTGGCAAGGAATAAACAAATTACAGGTAGGGGTGGAAATGGTCCTCAAGAATAGATACATACTTGCATTGATCCACTGTGTCTTCCAGAATGACTAAATCACCCAGAGAATGGCCCAAAAACATTCCCTTCACCTTAACACACTCTCCTGTGACCTGGACCCTTCCAAACATTTTTGCAGGGTGTTTGCTTTCAGATGTTTCATGCTGTGCACACCAACAGCTATCTGTCTGATGGAGAATAAAATGTGATTCATCTGAAAAGGCCATCTGCTGCCACTCAGCGGATGTCTAGTTGCAGTAGTGGCATGCAAATTCCAACCTTCATCACTGGTGAGCAGCAGTCAGCATGGAAGCATGAACCAGGTGTCTTCTGTGAAGGCCCATATGCAGCAATGTTCACTGAACTGTCATCGAGGAAACGGCAATGGTAGCCCTTAAGTTCATCTGGTTGATCATTTGCTCAACAGTTGTACATTTATTCACCTGTACACATCCCCACACCCACCATTCATCCTTGTCAACCACAGCTCATGTTGCATCACAGTTCCCTTAGTGCCAGTTTTAGATAGCGCTGTTTTACCATGCATGGTATACTTTAACCACAGTGACTCATGAACAGTTTACAGACTTAGCCATTTCAGAAATGCTTCCACCCTTGGACCAAAAGCCAATTATCATGTTGTTTTGCAGGTCAAATAAATCAGTCTATTTCTGCATTGCGACAATGACTGCACTGTTTTCCATGTCCCACCAACATGCTTTATATTCCCTCCACTGCTAGTGCTGCCATCTGCTGCCTGTGTGTGGTTACTGCACATTGAAATTGAACGTAGGCGGTGATCACATTAATTTGACTGGACCGTACATGTTTTGAGAGCACTTGCACCCTGTTGTAGTTGGGGTTCTTGTTGACCTTGATGTGTTTTTAGTTATTTAACAACATTGTCAGTCACATTCAAGGTGGACACTGTATCATCATGGGGCCATGGAGCAATGGACTGAATTTCCCTGTTGGATGAATCATGGTTCCTGTTGTAAAATATTGATGATCATAAAAGGATATACCATCTTCCCTCATCTCGTAGGTGTGAAACATATCACGGATTATTAATACATTATTAGCAGATGGTGGCAACACTATGATAGTGATATATTGAGCTGCCTCCACAGGACATGCAACTGTAATGAAAAGATCACTGTATGCTGAGACTATCACTATTACATTGAAATCTACATATATACTCTGCAAACTCCTGTTAAGTGCATGGCGGAGGGTAAGTCCGTCTATACCAGTTATTACAGCTTTTTCCCATTCTATTCACATATGGATCAAATAAACCTGTGCCCATTCATGTTGCCCTTCTCCGTGTACTTCAGCATCCCCTATTAGCAAGTGAGCAATGTTGTATTGTGGGTCGTAAGAGTGATTTGCGAGCAATCTCCTTTGCAGAGTGATTGCATTTCCCCAGTTTTCTATCAATAAACTAAAGTCTACCACATGCTTTGCACAAGACTGAGCCAATGTTGTCATTCCATTTCCTATCCCTACAAAGTATTACACCCAAGTATTTTTGTGTGTTGATTGATTCCGTCTGTGATTGATAGTGTTGTCATAGGACACTACTTTTTTTTCATTTTGTGAAGTATACAATTTTACATTTCTGAACATTTAAATCAAGTTTCTTGGACTTGATTACTGAAAATTTCAATTTCAGCATTTTTCTCTAATCTTCTCACATTTGGAGGTGTCCTTTCCTTTTTTACAGTTTCATTCTCAGTTAAAGATATAGAAGCTGATGGTCAGAACCATGGTCAGCACCAGAAAGAGTCTTAATGTTTTTAACTGTCTATGTCCATTGCAAGCCGATTAGTGAATAGTCTATCTGATTATGGTATGTTCCACCTGGTGAGGTCCAGGTGAAAAGTTCTCATGGATGGTGTTGGAAGCAGGTGTTGGTTATAATGAACTTATTTTCCTGACAGAACTGAATCAGGTGATCTCCATGATCATTTCTTTTGCCTAAACCATGGCAGCTAAGTACTTCATTTGATGAGTCCCACTTTCCTACCTTAACATTATAAATCTCTTTGCACTGAGGTAACTTCCTTTTTTGGGTACTGTAGGCAGTTGGGAAGAGACTCATAAAATTCATCTAACACTTCATGATCAGCCATTGAAGTTGGTGCAGATTTCTGTATTACATTTAGCTTGCAGCGTCTAGTGTTGAATTTCACTAATATTATTTGGTTGCTGATAGGCTTGCACTCAGTCATTACAGCATTCCATCACTCATGTACTAACAAGGCAACACCATTGATGCAGTTATCTGATATACCAGAAAAATATTCTGTTACCTGTTTTGAAGCACCCAGTGCCTTTCCAATCAGTCTCTGCTAATCCTAATATCCCAATTTTAGTTTGCTGGCATTCTCTTTCCACAATCTGTAACTTTCCAATATGGCATAATCCTCATACATTCCAGGTCATAATCTTGTGTACATTCCTCTGGAGGTTCATAGTTTTTCTTGCAGTTGTACAGATATAGAGTAGTACCTTGAGTATTTACAAGATAAATGGCTATGCAAATGAGGTCTTTACCACAATGCAAACTTAACTGAATCAAAAACTTTTTTCATGTAATTTAGCTAAGATGTGAGAAACTGTATGACACTAATGGAAACAAAACTGGTTGTGTAGTGAATATAAAGTTACTAATATAGGAAATAAAAGCATACTATGAAAGGGACTTTTGAGGACAGTGTTTGAAGGGCATCAGTTCCTAATCACTTCACATAAGTTTTTCTGTAAATTAAAAACATTGTAGGACTGTAGAAGTGAAATCATGGTTTCACATATGTCAAACAGATATGGGCAATGGGTGCAGAATCACTGATTGAGTGCTATAGTTCAATTCTTTTATCTTGGCGGTTCGCGCATGCCCACCCAGACGCGGGAGATTGCTGCATTGCCAGTTGCCCGCATCAAGAGAAGCAGTGCCATAATAGTTTGCAAACTTACGTTTACGGGGGAGCACGCAGTTTATGAAGTGAAGCCACCACAGCTGCATTAACCCTTTCGCTGCTACAGAAACGGGCTCCCCGTTCCGCGATGTGCGTGATTTTGTCATGATTGCACTGTTTGCCTGTGCCTACACATGGTGTTTCGACTGCTTTGACACACTTTATCATTCGATTTCACAAAAACTATTTGGCCCAAAAATTTGATTTTTACATATCTTCTTGACTGATACCTTCCCCCCATAAAAGACTTAATTTTGTTTTGATGTTCAAAGCAGTTATTGTGCAGCATTAGATGTAGTAAACCATTGCACGAAATTTTGAAGAGTTTGCAGAGGCAAAAGTCCATAGTGTATTACTTTCTGTATGGTACACTTTAGTTGCCACTAGAAATTTCAAAAAATTACATTCAAACGAATAAAATTCATGAAGTAAGACACTTTGGTATTATTTTTAAAATAAAGAAAATATTAAGCACTGATCAAGGTGTGAACTCAGAACATTTCGCTTCACAGCCATACACTTTAACCATTACGCTAATGCAGCTCGTCATTCAATGTGTCTCCTGGAGGACTTTAAAACATCACGCAAAATACTGACAAACACTGTTGGTATGATTATGAATTACTCACATTTCGTCGAAGCACAATAGGAAATAAACAATTACCGCTGTTCTTTATTGCGAAAAAGTGGTTAGTGAGAATGATACAGACACCTTTCCTTGCTATCGCCTGAATTAGGAGGCTTATTGCTTGTTTGGTTTCATTAATTAATAGAATATGAAGCAATTGGTATAAAGAATGCTTTTTCCAAACTTTCTATAAAAGAAAGTCTGCTATCAAGACATTGCTTTTGTTCAATTACTATATTTATGACTGAACGTTTCTAAAACTGAAGACACTCGTCCATGCTCTGCACTGCAGTCAAGCTCTGGCAACGTCGTTCAGTGTTCATTGGCTGACTGTGTTTTGTGACATCAGATGTGCAGAACAAACCTAAACTTGGCCGCCGTCATAAATGACGTGCACTTTAAATAAGACTAAAGAGGCCCACTTCGAACAGCATAGTCACAGAACTAGTACTGGAAGAACTCATAGGGAAGGAAAGCACATTGCCTCAATATGTAGTGATGGAAAGATTGCAGAGCTGGTCCTGCTTGAGGCAGAAGGTGTAGGATAGAGTCAGTGGTGTGGTAATAAGGTAAGGAAGGCAGTAAAGAATGACAAAAAATTACTGGATAGCATCCAATCGCAGTTGCCCACCAGTGCTAAAATGAAGAGCCGCGGAATGGGAAGTTGTGACTTTCTTTCTTAGTAGTTAAGAGACTCATCATTAGATTTATTGTTTTCCACTAGTTATGGACATGCTGCAGGGGCTCAGATACTGAACTTAAGTCTTTTGACAGCAGCCCGTATGGGTGTTTGGAGCGTAATGTCTACCAATGTGGTGCTGGGAGTCGGAGCTTTTTTATATTTTTTTAATGCACTGGCAAGTGTTGATGATGGTACCAAATGATTGAGATAAGGCTTTAGCCTGCCAGAGCGTACAATTATGGCACAGTCTGCTATTGTAGTTCAGCATCATAGGTGATATGAGCTACCAAATCTGGTATAGTCTCTCATAAGAGAGGGAGAACTTCTTCATTTTTTCCTTTTTCCGCACAAGATTCCTCACCCAATCCCATTGTAGGTATGGTGGTAAAGTGGCATCTTTATTACCCATCTTTATCTGCTGAGCAGTTGTCTTGGGATTGTTTTGTTGATTTTTCACATAATTTTATGCCTTTTAACTAGCCCTTCAACTTCACCTGAATATCTAACCATTGACAACTTTAATACTTCAAAATAAGAGCTCATCTTTTGTGCATACACAACATCATAAGAAGTTTGTCAAGATGACTGATGAATCCAGGTGTTATAGGCAGACACAACGTAAAGTGAGTACTTATCCCAATCATAATGAGTGTTGTTTAGATAATAAGAATGCATCTTACTGGTGGACTTGGTCTCAAGTTCAATTCTCCCATTCACTTTGGGATGAAACCTAGCAGTTTACAGATTTGTATGAATAATGAAGACATAGAATTTGTCCATTTATCTGTTAGTATTGCATCAGAACTTCCAAAAGGTAAGACCAAATGTGTAACAAAAGCTTTCACTATCATCTCTGCTATCATGTCAGCAATCAGCTCCAAAGCTAGATAAAATAGGAAATGATCAATATTTAATAATATATACTTGTTTTCTTGATGTGTCAATGGAAATGGTTCTAAGATGTCCAAAGGTACTATATCAAAAGATCTGGACACCTCAGATAGTGTTTGCAGCAGAGTTCAAGTGCATCTTTCCAGGCTAGTGACAGACTTCATAATCATACTCACTCAGCTTTAAATACCTTTGCATGAGTCAACTACTTGGGTCTTTTAAATTCAAGAGCAACAATAAGGCAGCAGGATCCATTACTATTGTGAAATGACTACTGACTTGAAATAGTTTATGCCAAACACCAGAGCCGACAACTCTTTATCAGTTGTGCTGTGCTTAATTTCTGTTTTGTGGAGCTAACCTAATGCGTAACCAGTTAGTCTCTTACTCCTGACTCAAAACACAATGTATGGTGTAATCACTAGCATCACAGGACAGGATAAATGGGTTTTCAAAGTCCAGATAAATTAACAGAGGAGATTTTGTCAGAACACCTTTAATTTGTTTCATTATTGCTTCACATTGTGTGGTCGAGTTAAAATTCACCCCTTTTTCAGCAATTTTATTAAAAGCTTCTGACAGTGGCATAATCTTCCAGAAATCTATGGTAATAATTAGCAGCAGGAGAACTGATTTTAATTCTTTAATATGTTTTGATTTGAGAAAGTTTTTAACCGCTTCTGTGAGATGTGGATTTGGTTTTGTGCAACCAGAACTTACAATGTGGTCCATGTTGTACCTGAGACTCCACTAAAGAACAATTCTCCAATTTTAAGCTTAAGATAATGTCTTGTAAATGTGGCAGTATGCTTCTCAGCCATTCAGAGTATTCCTCTATCATCTGCAAAAAGACAATGATATGCCAAATAAATGCTGGGTTTAAATCCAAGCATTAATAAATCTGTAAACTGCTGAAAAGTAACAGGTGCATTTCTCAAACCAAAGGGCATTCTAAGGAACTCATACAGTTAAACGTGGTGTCCAGCAGCACACCTGGAATTTCTTAATAGCCTGACTTCATAGCTAGGGAGGTTATACGATTCACAGTTAGTGTATTGACACAAAGGCAGTAAGTTTTCTCACCATAAATGATTTTCTAAGTATGACAACAACAGATAATACCCAAGGGCTAGAGAGAGGGTGAATTGTCCCAGTGTCATGAGTGCTGTCGAATGCTTTCCTTCATGACTGTGGATGATACAGAATTAAGTAGCGATTTTGTGCTACTGGACTTGCTTTTTGTGTCAGAATTTCATGCTATGTTAAATCTGTTGCTGATAAATATTGTCTATCCTCACACAGCCACATGAATTATTCCAATAATGAATATAACAGGTTTCTGCCTGAGCCTGATAAATGCAATAACTTTTCTTCCAAGTCAATTCTAAGGGGTGGAGTGATGCACATACTTCTTGGCCCAGCAACATCTTTTGACTCTTTGTGGGATACTTTTTGTGTCGTTTCAGATTTTCCAGAAACTTAGTTTCTCCTGTCTGAGACTGCTGAACAGCAGTGGGTGCTATTTCTTGTACAGTGGCCAGTACTGTCCCACATGGAACTGTAACGTCTCATTTTCCAAAGTTATCTAAACACAGGAGGACACACAGCTCTCCATTTATGTTTTTAGCCTTACAAAGGCGTTTCTTGTGTGCACCTAGAGACAATTTAGAACTTTATTTCAGTTGAGAAGATCAGCCAGATAGATAGTTCAGTAGGCTATAAGATTCCAGTTACCATCCAGAGAACTCTCTCCATTCCTTACATATGATTTCAAAGGCACTGGCTTTCAACACTAAGATATGTAGTTTTGCATAATCCTGCAGATTAGGTCTTTTTCTGTGAGATACTCTTGTCTCTGCAGTGGTGGCACTGCCAAACTGGTACACTGCATCACCAAATTGGACAGTTTGATTCTAAAAGTCAACAATGGCATGCAAGTGGTGCAAGAAATCATTCCAGAGAATGATGTCAAAGTCCTATCTCCTTTTTCTGAGTACCTCCATCTCAAAAGTGTATTTCCTTGTACCAGTCTGTAGCTGAACACAGCATGGAATTTGGTTTGGTTTGCTTACAGGAGCCATGTCAAAAATTTATAACACATTTACAATGATTTTTGCACTAATAAATAATAGCACTAAAACAAATAATAACACTATAAGGACATTTCTTGGAATATGTAACACATTGTATCCAGCTCAAATTTCCAGTTTGTCCTGCATGATTTCATCCACTGAGTAATAACATTTCAGTGTCAGCACCTCATATAGCTTTCTTTCAAGTGGACCTAAATTCATCTGCATTAACTTGTTCCCTTTTAATTTATTACAAATTTTCATTCCCATGTATTGAGGTTCCTGGGCGTACAGTCTGAGGCAGTAGGTGGGGAGCATAAAATTTTCTTTGTTTCTAGCATCATGTGAATGGAAAAACTGGTTTCCCTCAAGTAATTTGTACCTGATGTACAAAAATATAATAATCTCATATGTGTATAGGGATTGCAGAGTTAATATTTTAAGTTTTCTAAATAATAGATGACATGTTCCTTTTCATTTGCAGTGCACATATTTCGAATGTTATTTTTACTGTATTTTTAGTATCTGTACTATATTTGTTGAATTATCCCAACATTCTGTGAAAGGATTAATAGTCTCTGTCCACAGTCCACTAATGCAACAGAGAGGTGGCTTCAGACCCTGCTTCTTGCCAGGGAGGGGGAAGTGAGGGGGGGGGGGGGGGGAACCCTGCTTTCTGCAATCATATTTACCATCTCTGTTGACCCAAGAAAACTAACTGGGTTGACTGACTGTAACGGGAGCTTGGTGTGGTAATGACACCATCTCCTCTGCCATTTCCAAGTCCATATCTCCTCAAGACCCTTGAAATCCTTCCTGGCCTCAGCCTTTCCTATTCCATGATTGGCTGCAGT
This sequence comes from Schistocerca cancellata, assembly GCF_023864275.1. Taxonomy (NCBI): domain Eukaryota; kingdom Metazoa; phylum Arthropoda; class Insecta; order Orthoptera; family Acrididae; genus Schistocerca; species Schistocerca cancellata. Next base: position 538,234,175 of record NC_064628.1, on the reverse strand, counting down.
TGGCACTTAATTGGTTAACCTTTCTACAGTAGGTACTCCTAGGAACTCAGCACTTATTAGCAGTGGGACCTGACCACATGAAATGTCCTGTTCATCTCTGTGAGTAATTGCCCACCATCAAAATAGAAACTCACACTTTTTTGTTGAAGTACCTGTCAGATAACCACCTGGTCATCTCCTCCAATCTGCTGGCTTTATGCAGAGATTTGAGTGATATCACATACATTTGAGCAAGTCTTGACAACTTCAGATGTGTAACATTTAACTGAAACTCTTCAGGCCATCAAAACATTCAGCCAGCATGACAAACATTTTGCAGGAATGCGGCCACATTTTCAGAGTATTTGCTGAAAATGGAGAGATGAAGGTAACTGCAGCAGAACTATTTACTGTGCTGAGCTGCAGTACAAGTAAAGGTCTACCAGTGTGTCCCACAGTGTCTTCAAGGACCTAACCAGACAGTTAGTTTCCACTGACCCACAGTTATGGGTGAGTTTCCCTAAATCTACCCTCTTTTCTAGACCTCTCCAGATCTTTTCCTACACCCCTCTTCCTTCCCCTTAAATCCTTCTGCCACTGGCTCCAAAAGCTTGCATAATTACAGGGTGTTACAAAAAGGTACGGCCAAACTTTCAGGAAACATTCCTCACACACAAAGAAAGAAAATATGTTATGTGGACATGTGTCAGGAAACGCTTACTTTCCATGTTAGAGCTCATTTTATTACTTCTCTTCAAATCACATTAATCATGGAATGGAAACACAAAGCAACAGAATGTACCAGCGTGACTTCAAACACTTTGTTACAGGAAATGTTCAAAATATCCTCCGTTAGCGAGGATACATGCATCCACCCTCCGTTGCATGGAATCCCTGATGCGCTGATGCAGCCCTGGAGAATGGCATATTGTATCACAGCCGCCCACAATACGAGCATGAAGAGTCTCTACATTTGGTACCAGGGTTGCGTAGACAAGAGCTTTCAAATGCCCCCATAAATGAAAGTCAAGACGGTTGAGGTCAGGAGAGCAGGGAGGCCATGGAATTGGTCCGCCTCTACCAATCCATCGCTCACCGAATCTGTTGTTGAGAAGCATACGAACACTTCAACTGAAGTGTGCAGGAGCTCCATCGTGCATGAACCACATGTTGTGTCATACTTGTAAAGGCACATGTTGTAGCAGCACAGGTAGAGTATCCCGTATGAAATTATGATAACGTGCTCCATTGAGCATAGGTGGAAGAACATGGGGCCCAATCAAGACATCACCAACAATGCCTGCCCAAACGTTCACAGAAAATCTGTGTTGATGACGTGATTGCACAATTGCATGCGGATTCTCGTCAGCCTACACATGTTGATTGTGAAAATTTACAATTTGATCACGTTGGAATGAAGCCTCATCCGTAAAGAGAACATTTGCACTGAAATGAGGATTGACACATTGTTGGATGAACCATTCGCAGGAGTGTACCAGTGGAGGCCAATCAGCTGCTGATAGTGCCTAAACACACTGTATATGGTACGGAAACAACTGGTTCTCCCGTAGCACTCTCCATACAGTGACATGGTCAACGTTACCTTGTACAGCAGCAACTTCTCTGACACTGACATTAGGGTTATCGTCAACTGCATGAAGAATTGCTTCATCCATTGCAGCTGTCCTCATCATTCTAGGTCTTCCCCAGTCACGAGTCATAGGCTGGAATGTTCCGTGCTCCCTAAGATGCCGATCAATTGCTTTGAACGTCTTTTTGTTGGGACACTTTCGTTCTGGAAATCTGTCTCGATACAAATGTACTGCACCACGGCTATTGCCCCGTGCTAATCCATACATCAAATGGGCATCTGCCAACTCCGCATTTGTAAACATTGCACTGACTGCAAAACCACGCCCCTGATGAACACTAACCTATTGATGCTATGTACTGATGTGCTTGATACTAGTACTGTAGAGCAATGAGTCGCATGTCAACACAAGCACCGAAGTCAACATTACCTTCCTACAATTGGGCCAACTGGCGGTGAATCGAGGATGTACAGTACATACTGATGAAACTAAAATGAGCTGTAACGTGGAAATTAAGCATTTCTGGACACATGTCCACATAACATCTTTTCTTTATTTGTGTGTGAGGAATGTTCCTGAAAGTTTGGCCGTACCTTTTTGTAACACCCTGTATTACCTTCTTTATGTGCAAGTTCTGCCATTGCTTGGTGAGTAGATTTTTCTATCCATCCAATTATATTATGCTACTCACTTCTGCACTACCATTCATATGCCTAGTGGGCATTTATCCACTCAAAATTGAAAAAAAAATTACTTACAATGAAGCAAATCAATATAAATAAATGAAAATTTATGCATCACCTTGAAGTAAAGATCAGTTCTCTTCTCTAGTGTTTGCTATGTCCTCAATATCCTCAGTGGATGGGTGGTGGCTGCAAAGAATTGCTTCCAGGTCACAAGACATGTTGTGCAGTGATGTCAATGTGACAAGACATGAATGGCCCTAGATGAGAAACACAGCTCTGCATGGTAGCCAATGGACAGCACGATTCAGTGCGATGAGACAGGATGGCTCCGATAGTGGCACAGCTCAGGGTGCAGGGTGGCAGATGAACTGCACAGCTGTTGTCAGGCAGCATCCCCACAGTTATCATGAGTGAATGGTGTTGGGCAGTTGGGAAGGCTACAGCAAGGTAAGGGCACACAATTCGTCCCCAGACAGGGTTGGCTGTGAGCTAGACTCTGCTGACATAGTGACATGCACCAACACAACACTAGGCATCTCTGGCAGTGCCAGTTCTTCCATGCCCTGGCTAATTCATGACAAAGCTCACCATGAAAAAACAGCAGCCTCCTTTGCAGACTGATTGGTGGGGTCTCTCACTTCCGACTCCAGTTTATAAGGTGCAGAGTGGTGATTTAAAAGTAAATATTTGCAGTCTACTCCAGCGTATGGAGTACAGTTGGGCAGGGCATGTGTTTGTAGAACAGACCAATGGTCAGTCAATGTAATCATGGCAGGTGTTGTTTGATAATGAAATGAAGTCCAAGAAAATGAGAGAGAGAGAGAGAGAGAGAGAAAGAGAGGGGGGGGGGGGGAGAAGATGTCATGCTGAGCTGAGGCCCAGAACTAGAGAGACCACGTGTCTGTTGAGTGATACTCCAACAATGTGTCATAACCCACACATGATTTTTCTCCCACTCTCCATAATGGCTGTTCTGGTAATGCATGTGGACTTGTAAATAAGGAGATTACCAGAACAAACAACTTTATACTGAGGTGATGACTCTACTCACCACATAGGTGATGAGAGTTGGTATGTGGGTACTGACAGAAAAAAAAATTATAAATTTATTGTCTACCTATACAAATAAATAAAAAATGTAAATGTTTGTTTGTACAAAATCATAAATCTCTGAAAGTTCTTCACCAATTGCTTTGAAATTTCTGATACAATGTTGCATCTGAATATGCATGTGTTTTTACCTTCCTAAGATGTTTTTCCCACTTAGACCCCAATCCCTTTGGGATGCATCTTAATTTCTAATATATTTATCTGTGTGTGTGTGTATGTGTGTTTGTATATGTGTTTGTGTGTGTGTTTGGAGATTTACGGTTTTGAACAAAGAGCGTGAGACTTTTGCTAACACCATTATGCCATATATATAAAATGTGTGTATTTGAATGCAATGTTATGTCAGAATTCAAAGCAGATGGTGAAGAACTTTTGGAGATTTACAATTTTGTACAAACAAGCATTTACATCTATATAAAAATCTTAAATCTCCCAAAATTCTTCGCCTATTGCTTTGAAATTTTGATACTATGTGGCACTCAAATATGTGTGAGTTCTTATATACCTAATTTTTACATATATAAAAAAATATGTGAATATAATAGAGGGAAACATTTCACGTGGGAAAAATATATCTAAAAACAAAGATGATGTGACTTACCAAATGAAAGTGCTGGCATGTCAACAGACACACAAACAAACACAAACATACACACAAAATTCAAGCTTTCGCAACCAATGGTTGCTTCGTCAGGAAAGAGGGTAGGAGAGGGAAAGACGGAAGGATGTGGGTTTTAAGGAAGAGGGTAAGGAGTCATTCCAAACCGGGGAGTGGAAAGACTTGCCTTAGGGGGAAAAAAAGGACAGGTATACACTCACGCACACACACACACATATCCATCTGCACATACACATCTTGTGTCTGTGTATGTGTGGATCCGCACATACACATCTTGTGTCTGTGTATGTGCAGATGGATATGTGTGTGTGTGTGTGCGCGAGTGTATACCTGTCCTTTTTTTCCCCCTAAGGTAAGTCTTTCCGCTCCCGGGATTGGAATGACTCCTTACCCTCTTCCTTAAAACCCACATCCTTTCATTTTTCCCTCTCCTTCCCTCTTTCCTGACGAAGCAACCATTGCTTGCGAAAGCTTGAATTTTGTGTGTATGTTTGTGTTTGTTTGTGTGTCTGTTGACATTCCAGCACTTTCGTTTGGTAAGTCACATCATCTTTGTTTTTAGATATAAATAAATATGTGATATATACATGGGAAACATTATTACCAAAAATCTCAAAAAGTTCTCAACTGATTTACAGAAAATTTTTGTACGCTGCTCTAATGAACATTTGCATAGACATAGATAATATATTTTTAATATATATAGGGTGTCCCAAAACTGTTGTGACAAACTTTGAGGGGTTGTAGAGCGTGTCTTGAACAAATCAAGGGACCTGTGTCTGGAAACATCATCCAAGCATGCTATAGAATATTGAAGTTATATGTGCCAGCACCTCTTACTAGGCCACCCCTTTGGCAGCAAATGTGACTTTGTATGCAGATGGACCATAGGCAAACTGTCTTGCAATGTTATTTGTTATTCAGTGATTGCAACTGTTTGCCACAAATGCCAGTGGAGAAGATGGAGCTCGCTGCTGTGTAGAAAAGCCTTGTCTCCCATGAATGTGATGCTCTGGTTTGTCAGTGGATGATAGTAGCAAACAGGAAAGTTGTATATATGGCTTATTGCCATGTATGTTCTTTCTGTTTTCTGTGTTGTCCATTTAACCAGAATGAGACACAGCAGTACCTGGCTGGGAATAGCTAGTTAATAATAAAAATTTCCAATAACCTCTACACCGGTGAGGTAATCTGTACACTTCCAAGATGTACAACAATCACCCTGTCAGATGGATCTACATTGCTTTTGATGCCTGCAGCATCACTGTTTTTTTGTAGTTAAGTTTAAATCAGCCCAAGTGTCATTGACGTAAAATACTGGCAAACCATCATCCCTTAATCCACATATCTTTTGCAAATAGTGTGTCGCCATCTTTACAATACTGTCTTTTTATATTAATAATTTTCTTCCTAACATGATTTTTTTTCCACTTAGGCCCCAATCCCTTTGGGATGCATCTTAATTTTGTGTCTTCCCACAGGAAATTAATATATCCCTTGAGAACAGGCAGAAGCTTGGGACATCTAAGAACGACTTTAGGTCTCGCATAAAAATCCACAGTAATCTCCTTTATTAGATGACAGTTGAAATTATCAACATGTACATTACTATCTTATGTGTGATTCCATTTCTTTCTGGAAATTGGCAAGAAACTGTTTTTGTCATTACAGCCATGAACTTAATTTCTTACCTGTTGAAGTGTTTTGTGGAAAATGTCAGAATACTTTGCAATCAAGACATTTGGCTTCATTATAAGGACAAAATGATACTGCTCTCTGGCTTTGTCATAACATCACTTACTAATTTGTTCTATTAAACATTTTAAACACCATAGATTCTTTCCATGTGACATTTTTATGATATAATCCCTTATCATTACACTGCCAAAAACCAAAATGTGGATCACATCATTTTACTGTGAATTGTAACACTCACAACAGCACAATGCTACAGACAGTGCTCTCTCAATGAGATGGCTGATGTGCACAGCTAGTAATTTGCTGTATGTGCTACAGATGAACATAGGGCACTTTCCCCTTTCTGTGTCTCTTGTCACTTTGAAACTAGATACTGGGGTCTGGGACAGTATTTGGCTGTGCAACATTTTGTAGACTCCAGCCAACAGTGCAACATGATTCTTTCTTCCTATGGTATGAGATTATATGAAGAGGTAGAGGAACATAGGTAATTCAGAAGTGAAGAAATTAAAATAAGGAAATAAACACTATGGAAAACAAGGAAAGAAAAAAAATACACATTTGACATTCAATGGACAGAAGCTCAAATATGGGTTGTTGGCTCTTGCGAGTAGTGCTCAAGTGCCCTGTTAGATCTTGAGAAAGTTGGTTTTGCCAACAACTTGAGGATTGTTGCTATACCATTATTTCCACTAAATCTATTTTTCATGCCATCAGTCTTGAGTGCTTCAATAAATAATCTTTGTGAAATATGTAAGACTGGCAGATGAAAAATTTGAGTCATTCGTAAGGTTGTTACCCTGCATTGTCAAACCACTTTTGTCGAAGACAGGCATATGGCTTTACACAATTTTATTGTATTGCAAATATATTCAACCCAGCAAATGTTCACCTGATGGACAAACATTTAGCTCTAAAGTTATTAAAATAACTTTATCAATAATGTAGGAAAAAATAGATTGCTACTTGCCATAAAGACAACATGCTAAGTTGTAGACTGGCACAATTGAAAGACACTTACACATAAGCTTTTGGCCCCAACCTTCATTGGAAAAAGAGAATCACACTCTTTTCATTCACACAAGCAAGCAAACCTCATGCACACATGGCCATCAACTCTGCCATCTCAGGCCACATTGGTGCTGTCACATGGGATTGTAGCACGAATCTGGAGGTTGCATGTAAGGGGAAGGGGAAGGGGAAGGGGTAGGGGAAGGGGAAGGGGAAGGGGAAGGGGAAGGGGAAGGGGAAGGGGAAGGGGAAGGGCAAGGGCAAGGGGAAGGGATGGCACTATGCAGGTAAGGGAAGAGCGGTGCTGTCTGGTGGAGTATGCAGGGACTAGAATGCCCACAGGCACAGCAACAGGAGGCACCATCTGCCAATGCACCCACCCATGTTTTCCCATTCCTCTCTTTCTTCACTCCACTGTTCCTCACCTCCCTGCCCCACAACCTCCTGATGCTGTGCCTGTTGGCATTCTAGTCCCTGCACACTCCAGTGGACAGCACTCCTCTTCTTCCACCCATACATTCCTATTCCTTTTCCTTCCCCTTCCTCATCCCCTCCAGATTGCTGCTACCATCCCACCTGATAATTGCATTCTGGCCCAAGCTGTCAGAGTTGGTGGTCATGTAAGCGTGACCTGTGGCTGCCTGTGTGAAGGAATGGTGTGTGTTTTTCTTTTTCTGACAAAGGCTTGTGGTCTGCAATATAGCATGTTATCTTTATGGTAAGTTTCCATTAAGATAACTTTATTATAGATGTCAATAAGATGTGGTAATGGTCAATAACCAGAAAGAAAAAGGACACTTTGCATCTGATTCCATTAATTAATAGTTTTTAGTTTTCATTAATTTTACATGTTTGTTAAGTGGTGATGATATCCATTTTTATTTTTGTTTAAAGTAGCATTTTTCTCCTAAGCATGACATTTGTTACAGCTCATTGCAGCAGAAGAACGAATAAGTAAAGTTGAATCATGTGATTGCTACAAGTCATGCCGTGTCAATGGGTCAATACATACAGATGGTGCATCTTGGCAACATGATTGTGAAATTTGTTCCTGTGTGGTAAATTTCTTATTTTCTCTCTGTCTTTTAAAATAAGAAATTAAGGTATAAAGTCATATATGAATCTTGTATTTAATCCCTCAAACATTTCCACTATTTTTATTTGACATGAGTTATTGAGCATTCTGAAGCGAGTCCACTGTTCACTGTTTCATGCTTATTGATTTTTTTTTTTTCACATTGAAATATTTCATTCCCTGTGTTAAGAGGTAAGTGAAAAATATTACCTAAGTTTTCATTTTGTAACTGTTAATGATAAAAGTAATAATAATAATAACAGTAATAATAATAAAGAAAGTATTACTCAGTTGTGATATTTTGGCTTCCATTGAAAGTTTCAGCATCTTGATACACTGTGTAAAGAAAATACACTCCTGGAAATTGAAATAAGAGCACCGTGAATTCATTGTCCCAGGAAGGGGAAACTTTATTGACACATTCCTGGGGTCAGATACATCACATGATCACACTGACAGAACCACAGGCACATAGACACAGGCAACAGAGCATGCACAATGTCGGCACTAGTACAGTGTATATCCACCTTTCGCAGCAATGCAGGCTGCTATTCTCCCATGGAGACAATCGTAGAGATGCTGGATGTAGTCCTGTGGAACGGCTTGCCATACCATTTCCACCTGGCGCCTCAGTTGGACCAGCGTTCATGCTGGACGTGCAGACCGCGTGAGACGACGCTTCATCCAGTCCCAAACATGCTCAATGGGGGACAGATCCGGAGATCTTGCTGGCCAGGGTAGTTGACTTACACCTTCTAGAGCACGTTGGGTGGCACGGGATACATGCGGACGTGCATTGTCCTGTTGGAACAGCAAGTTCCCTTGCCGGTCTAGGAATGGTAGAACGATGGGTTCGATGACGGTTTGGATGTACCGTGCACTATTCAGTGTCCCCTCGATGATCACCAGTGGTGTACGGCCAGTGTAGGAGATCGCTCCCCACACCATGATGCCGGGTGTTGGCCCTGTGTGCCTCGGTCGTATGCAGTCCTGATTGTGGCGCTCACCTGCACGGCGCCAAACACGCATACGACCATCATTGGCACCAAGGCAGAAGCGACTCTCATCGCTGAAGACGACACGTCTCCATTCGTCCCTCCATTCACGCCTGTCGCGACACCACTGGAGGCGGGCTGCACGATGTTGGGGCGTGAGCCGAAGACGGCCTAACGGTGTGCGGGACCGTAGCCCAGCTTCATGGAGACGGTTGCGAATGGTCCTCGCCGATACCCCAGGAGCAATAGTGTCCCTAATTTGCTGGGAAGTGGCGGTGCGGTCCCCTACGGCACTGCGTAGGATCCTACGGTCTTGGCGTGCATCCGTGCGTCGCTGCGGTCCGGTCCCAGGTCGACGGGCACGTGCACCTTCCGCCGACCACTGGCGACAACATCGATGTACTGTGGAGACCTCACGCCCCACGTGTTGAGCAATTCGGCGGTACGTCCACCCGGCCTCCCGCATGCCCTCTATACGCCCTCGCTCAAAGTCCGTCAACTGCACATACGGTTCACGTCCACGCTGTCGCGGCATGCTACCAGTGTTAAAGACTGCGATGGAGCTCCGTATGCTACGGCAAACTGGCTGACACTGACGGCGGCGGTGCACAAATGCTGCGCAGCTAGCGCCATTCAACGGCCAACACCGCGGTTCCTGGTGTGTCCGCTGTGCCGTGCGTGTGATCATTGCTTGTACAGCCCTCTCGCAGTGTCCGGAGCAAGTATGGTGGGTCTGACACACCGGTGTCAATGTGTTCTTTTTTCCATTTCCAGGAGTGTACATACAGATAAAAATCATCAGGAATTAGTCTTGTAGTGTAACTGTATGGTTACTATGTACTTTATTTTGTAATTATGGAACTATTGGTGTTTAATATGCATTAAGAAAAGAGAAATATTAGTTGAATGACAATAATCTTCTGTCCTCAACATCATAAATGGATTAGAATTTCCTGTTATTCTATATTTTTTTAATACTGCATGCATCTGGGTGTATAGCCATTTTAAAGTGGCTGAAATATATGCCACACTTGCCATGTTTAACACTGTTAAAACAACAAATACAAAACAATAGTTGTTTAGTCAGCAGAATAAAAAGTAAAGTAAAGTAAAATATAAGAGAACTTGTAGGGCATAACTGATCAAATGGACATATTTGGCTTTCAGTGGAAGCTTACGTTGATCATACATTGTGAAACTGCATTTGGGTGACCTCATACATAATAAAATACAAGTAGCTATAATTAAAAAGTGTTCAGCATACAGTAGGGAATAACATCATATGATAAAATATTTTACTAAACCACCAGGCTGTTTTCATTTTTTAAATTTTCTTATGAAAAAAGATTCATGATACTAAGTGTTTCTTGTTGTATTGTAGTAGTGTAACTTGTGGTACTAATTTCAGAAACTTGAAAATGACTACACAGCTGAAAGTGCACAATAGTGAAAAGATGAAATAAAAGGATATTCTGTTGTGAGTTACAACAGCCGGTGCAAAAGATTATTGTCATTCAAAAAAATTACTTTTGCTGTGGCTCCCATCATAACTAAAATATTAGGAATATTAGTAATGAAGGATGTTAAAGAATATATCTGTTGTATAGCAATTGTCAAATGACATTTTAAAATTTTTTTAAATTTTTGATGAAGTGTCTGTATGATCTTTTAGAAATAATGCTATTTTTTTTAACATGTTTCTTGTATTCTGAAAGTATTGTCCCTGTAACTTGAGTTTTCCTCATAAAGAATTCTCCAACTCAAAAGTGAATGGAATTATGGAAGCTGTTTTAGCTTTTATTTTAAAATTTTGTATTGCTGTCAGTTTGGCTAGTGTATAGTTTAGTTATTAGCAATGGATCATAGCTGTGATCACTGGGTACCTAACTGAAGACTTCCATGCTTCACTTCTTTCTGTCAAAATTATTTAATTGGATAGATAAAAAAATCTGCTCACACACACAAAAGACGGTTGTAATTGGCAACCTCTCTGAGCCAGTGGCTCCTTTTTCAGGCAGAAGGAAGAGGAGTGAAGGAAAAGGATCCTCTTCCTTCTGCCTGTAGAAGGAGCCACTGGCTCTGAAAGCTTGCCAATTACAACCATCTTTTATGTGTGTGTTCTGCTGCTGCTTGGTGAGTAGATTTTTTATCTATACAGTTAAATAATTTTGTCAATATTTGATTGTATTCACTCCTTTCTGTGCTACACTAAGGCTGACTGATGGATAGTTTAATGATTTCTGCATCTAGTACTATATTTATGAGTGCTACAGTTGTTTTGGAGTGTGATTGATTCAAACAACAATCTTTATAATGGATTAAATGTATTGTGAGACTATTGTCAGTATGCCAAATTGCTTAAACAGATTTGCTAAAAGAGTTTCTGAAGTGGAAACCACATGTTGTCCTCATTACATGCCTCTGTACAACCAACTCTTTCTCCCTTAGTGAAGAGCTATGGCAGAAGATAATATCATTAAACATTTAGTGCTTGAAAATAGGTAAAGTAAGTCAAGTTTTTCACATTTTCATTGAATGTAGCTCTTCCTGTGGACATTTTCTTCTCCAAAATATGATATTATGTGATATGCAAAAATTACAGAACTTTGGCATTTAAGGAGATTTGTAATAGGCAACTAACAGTTTAGGTTCCTGTCAGCCTAAGAACTGGGAATATTCTTTGTGATTTGTTGATTTACTCACATGAATATATCTAATGGCATGGTCCAATCTGGTGCAGTCTAGAACTGCATGAATTGTGAGTTACATAAGGTCAGTAACTTTTTTTTCCCCAGAAAACCAGTTCTTGGTTTCCAAGAAAATTTCATTTACATTTTCGAGTGCTGAAGTTTCTCCATCATCATCATCATCATCATCATCATCATCATCACCACCATCATACTAGATAACTATTTCTGCATCTTAGATATATTATGGTGTATTGTTTATAAATAACATTGACAGAAGCAGACTCAATATTGACCCCAGTAGTGATTATTTCCCATTCTGAAGACATTGTCTTATGTACACTTCCTGCATTTCTTAATGTTACAATCTACACCCTTACAGTTAGGTAGTATGAAAACCTGTTACAAGCCACATATCTGATACCATAATATTGGGGTTTATCTATAAGACTTTGAACTGCACAGCAAAATTTTATTCATGATTCGCAGAATATACCTGTTGACAGGATTTGGTGATTTCAATTTTGTAGAATCTGATTTTTGATTTGAAAAACTGAAGACTGAATGGAGAAACCCTTTTGAAATGCAAATTGAGACTGTTTCTGAACCTTATTTTGTGATAAGAGCATTATAGTTCTTGCACACACATTTTTTTCCGTTACCTCTGAGGAGCAGATAAGCAGTGAGACTGGCCAGTAATTATTTAAACCTGTCTTACTACCTTTCTTCTAAAAGGACCTGACAACATTAGCCTGCATACTGTAAATGCAGCTGAAGTGAGGCACTTCACATACTTGTACACGGGTTTTCCAGTTACCTATGTATTATAAGGTATTGGTGCAGTGTGCTGGACAGGTGAGGGGGGGGGGGGGGGGGCAAATTATTGGTGCGGGAGATTCAGAGGGGCAGTCGGGGGGAGAATTGAATTGTCAGTTGTCGTGTTGCACATTTATGACAGATATATTCCTACAGAGCACAGTGCTGTACAATATCTAATATATTTTCTCTTCAGTATCCCAACAGTACTCTCATGAATGAGCAGTTTACATGAAAATATTACACCATGACCATCACAGTACATGCTACACAACTGCCACATTAGCATCCATGGATCAAACTCCAAGGAGGTACAATATCAAGGCTATGATGGTTTGCCCAAAGACATTGCAGCTTTCTGTAACCTCAGAAAATGAATAGTATTTACTGCTTGTATTTCATTGTTTGAATAAACTATTTTATAGCTTTAGTACGCTACAGAAAATACTAAATTGTCATTGGTTCTGTGAAAAATTTCATTATAGACCCTTTGCTGTGAACCATAGTCAGCACCCTACATTGTTCCATATTATTCAGTGGGTTGCAGATGAGACATAACTACCAATTTTGATCCTTAAAGTTCTCTCCCTCTTCTGTGCTGTCCCAGGTATGACCTCTCTGCCTCGAACCATAGTCAGCATCCTACATCGTTCCATACTATTCAGTGGGTTCCTGCACATCTACCAATTTTGGTGCTTCAACTTCTCTCCCTCTTCAGTGCTGTCCCAGGTATGTCCTCTCAGCTTGATGTCAGATTTCACCATATCCTAGCACCTGAGTCTTGGTCTTCCTCTTGGTCTTTTGTCTGTGAGTTTCAAATCATGTATTAGCCTTGATAGCCTGTTAACACCCAAGGCTGGCATTTGTCTGTACCATCTCAACTGCTGGGAGATTATGTTGTCTCTTAATCTTACAACTTGAGCCTGTCTTTGCATTTCTTCATTCCAGATTCTGTCCCTCCTTGTCTTTCTGATCATGCTACAAACAACCTTATTTCAGCTGATTGAATTCTGCTTGTGTTTACTTCTCACAGTCCATGTTTCACAACTGTATGTCAAAGTGGGTATGTAGTGTGTTTTACAGATGACTTTCTTGCATTTTAGTAATACTTTTTTGTTCTACAGTAGATCTTCAACTATTTCATATACGTTACTCCTGTTTGTCTTCTGTGAGTGGTTTATTTGTCCCTAAAACAGTATCAGAGACCATTGTCAAGATATTTGAAATGATGGGTGATCTGTTTTTCTGAGTCCAAGTATGTTATCTTCCTCATTTTCATAACTTTACATGTTCTTTTATACCAGGTAGTGTCAGAATATTAAGTGTGACTACTCAGGTGAGAGTCACTTATCAAGTTTTGTGTGTTCTTCTCTTTGATTGCGATGTAGCATCAGATGTTGCACCACCATTAATATCATTACCAAGGGGGAGCTAGAGTTTTCTTTTTCTACCTTTTTTTTAAATACAGTTTTTCCATATGAAGCTTCATTTAGGTTTGGAAGAAATTTCATTTGTTCAGAAGCTGGCTTGCTGGGCCTATCACTTCTGAAGTTTCTTGTGTCGGGATTGCCTCCATTAGCCTTTGGAATTCCTCACTACACCACTGGTAGTTGTTCTGTTTTCACAAAATCCTCAGAAAGGAGAGTCATCTCATCTGCCAGCTTTGCTGTACTGAAGTCTCCTTCTCTACATGTGATGATCCTTGCCTCTATTAAAAAGCATTTAAAGTGTCCATTCTGAGAAACGTGTATTCAAGTGCAAATTTTTAGCTGTTGTTTCACTAGTATACAGTAGCTATTAAATGTCTGAGAGAAGGAAGATCATACAATGATAAATTGTATTTTACTTATCTGTTTCTTACAACTTTTCATTGAAAACATGACTTGCTGAAAAACTGTGATGTTGAATTATACCCATTTGTTGATATATTCAGATCATTTCAACTAACTGCCAAATATAAAATCTTTACATTATGGAACAGATCTTCAGCAGAACAAACTAAAACAGACTTTTGAGTACCATTTACAACAGCATGTGTCTGACTCTCTTTAAAATGCACCAAAACATATTATGGGAAGAAGACCAAAGATACAAGAACTCTCAACCTAGTAATCTTAAATAATATAGAAGTTTACATCCAGAAAAATTTATATATGATTAATTATTTCATTGCAAACTACTACCACAGTCTAACATAACAGTTGTGACACTCCAACTTGTTTTTGTTACCATCTGGGATAGCAGTGTGCCAAGTGGCCAGCAAGTTGTGCAGTTGAGTCTGAATGCAAATGTGAATTGTAGTTGTTTATATTTGTTTTTAGAATGGTATTTACAATTGGGAACATCTTTAGTACAACACATTGCAGCAACAGCAAGAAGAAGAAACCAAATATGTCTTTTTCGAGGTTTCCTAAGGACCCTGAAAGATAAGAAATTGTACATTAGAGGGCAGTTCATGTAGGATTCTTTTATAGCTTACAGATATTTGCTGGAGAATACCATTTTGTTTTAAGAAAGAGGGGAAAAAATGCTAGTAAACAGCAGGAGACGTGACATTATGTTGAAAAACTTCATATATCTATCAACAATATGAAGTTGTCTTCACTACTTACGCTTGCAGTCAAATCAGTGAATGTGATCTCAGGAAACTTGTATGGAATGCAATAACTACATTATTTAAAGTATCAAATAAGTCACCACAGTGGTAGCAGATTCACTGCTGAAGCAAAAGTAATAACATTTGCAGAAATATTTGTGTATTAGAAAGTCAGGTTAAGTGTAATAAAATGTGAATAATTAGTCACCATACAAAACTGTTACATGTGGAGGAAAGTACATATCATAATAAGAAGTACGAATATCCAACAACAGAAATATATGTTTCTCATAGATGAAATAAGTGTTTATATTTCTTACATTCAGAAAAATAAGTTGCAATTAAATGCATAGTTTGAAGTATTTCTTCATGAGTAAGTTGTGGCTTATACCATGGAATCAGTGGGATTCAGCTATTTGTACATTTATTTGGCAATCATTCATGTCTTCTGATATTACACAAATTCTTGGAGGTAAAAAAATAAAATAAATATTTTGCAAATCAAGTTGAAAACTGATGAAAAAGAGACATTATCCTTTAGTCTGGAATATGAAGGCATATTTTACAAAAGGAAATTCTTGCCAGTCATAAGGATATAAAAATAAAAACTAAGTTTACAAGAGATTTTCAAGAAAATATTTTTTTACTTCCCCCTATGGAAAAAACAAAATCACTAACATACTTGGACTGAAAAAATGTATTCTCAAAGTGTAATGATGCATGCGATATGTATTTTATCATGAAAATATAAAACCATTCCAAGATTAAAAAATAAAATACCATAAGATAAAAAATAAAATACCATAAGAGGAGTGAAACAGTTTCACATGTGCAATAAAAAATATCATTGCTGATGAATTTGCGTTCTGTTGAACCTCATAGAAACTTCCAGTAAGAAAGAAAACTGTGCAATTAATTTTTGTGGCACCGAAGACATCATTATTGTGTTGTGTCACCTATGAATGAACACAAGTTTCATCTAAATATACTACAGGCTTCTTGAACTCAAAGTGGATTGCACAAAAAAAATTAACTCTTGCTGCACAGTGTCTGCATTCAATTAAAAATTTTCATCCATAATTGCACTTTCTGAATCAAAAACCAAGTGAGTGTAGAAGATGAGGAAAGGAGGTCTCTGAGCCAGAATAATTAATTCTTTCACAGAGGTAGCCCTTATTTTTCTAGCTGTTGGATACTGTCTCCTGTCATAGTAACCAAATACGATTCCACACGCTACGTTTTTGTTAAAATCATCAAATTCTCTAGATCTCCATTGCCATTTATATCCCTTTTATGGAGAATCAAAATGCATTTTCACATCTGCAGATTCTGATGATGTTACTGCATTGTTAATATGGAATACAGAAGATTCGGAAATATAGAAACACCACTAGCTTTTGCTGTCAGTTATAAATTTGCGCAAAGTTTATGTTATTCCTGGCTTCTTCCTTGTTGGCCAGATCAGTAATAAAACTTCTTTATGTTGATATGATAAACTTATTTTGATTTTTAATGTATTGTTGCCCCCTTATGCACACTGACCAGTGTAGCAGCACATGTTGGCCCTTGCTCCTGCATTATGCTGACTACAAAACTCATCATTGCACTTTCCCATAAAAGTCTGAAAACACACACATTAACACATAATATTGCACAGGAACACTTAACAATCTCCATCATTACTTCAGTGTGTATGTGCAACAAAACTGCAAAGGAGGAAAGTCACAGTGTTTTGCTCCTGAAAAGTCATGCACAGGGTGTGACCTTCAGTTGCCACTTTTCGTAATAGTCACTGTAGTGGAAAGCCATTTATGAGCATCAGAAACAACAGAGGACCTACAATAGAAGATCAACACCATCAGTCATGATCCCTGAAGTGGTTATATACAGTACATTTTTAATCATGCTGTAACTTTGGTGAGGACATGTATGGTGTAATAGAGTGCAGCTGAATTAAATCAGGTGATTTTGAGGAAATTATATTAGGAATGATGCTGGTTGAAGTAGAGAGGATATAAAATGAGGACTGGCAACAGCGAGAAAAGTTTTTCTGAAAAAGAGAAATTAAATAAATTTCAGTATTAGGAAGTCCTTTTTTTTTCTGTAAGTACTTGTCTGATGTGTTGTTGCATCTGGGAGTGAAGCATGGTTTATGAACAAAACAGACAAAAAGAGAAGCTTTTGAAATGTGGTGCTGCAAAAGAATGCTGAAGATTAATGGCTAAATTGGATAATTAATGAAGGACTGCTGAATCAGACTAAGAAGAAAACAAATGTATGGCACAGCTTGATTAGAGTAAAAATTGAAGAGAGAGACCAAGTCTTAGCTAAAGTAAGCAGGTTCAGTTCAATATGTGTTATGACATGTTGAAGAGACTTGCACCGGATAGAGTAACAAAAAGAGCTGTATCAAACCAGTCTGTGGACTGAAAGACCACTTAAACAGAAATGTGAGCTACTATATAAGTCTCATACTCAGGACTAATGAAAGTCTGGGCATTTTTGTTGGCCTCCTACCTAACTGCTATAGTGGGAGCCTTGAGAAAATAATGAGCTGATTTTATAAAAGAGAAATACCATGAAATCAAAATTAATTAAAATCAGGATTGTTAATGCTACAGAAAAAAAAGTAATTTGATGATATTGACAGGAAAATTTTGTGAGCAGAACACAGTCTTTATTCATGTGGCTACTGCATAGATTAATTGGGATATAGTATCACAACAGTATGCCCTGTTTCATATTCAGGGTGATAATTTTAATCTTATTTATTACTCTCATTCTTATCTACGGTTTGTGATCAAGGATGCTCCTGTGGTTTCCTACATCAGACCAGGCTGGTATCCACATCCCACCACAATGTGCAAATATTTAGTAAATTTTCACACACTCTCATATGGCATAACATTAGACACAGGAAGATGAGATACACAAATCCCATCCCAAAGGGAATGGGGTGTCAACAGAAAGGACATCCAGCCACCCTCTATGATCAGAATTGCCAAATCCATAAATTAATACACTGACCCCTTGGAGGTACAAGCTAAAAGCCAACAGACACAAAAAAATGTTTCTGTAAGCAGTAATCTTTTCTGAACCCTTGTGCTGAGCTGCCAGTTTGACCAGTGGTGTAAAAAACTTTCTGGCCATTGGTTATACAGAGTGGAAGCAAACTGCTGCTAGGTATAATTTTGACTCTCAGCCACAATATTGGCCATCATAAGAGACAGTCTGTACTCTTATAAAGTAAATATTTGACTTAGTTGACTCAATAACAATATCAGATACATGATTTGTGGTTGATCTTCCCATGTTACTTTTCTGTTTTGTCTATTCCATTGTGAGTGTTGGTCAGAAAGAGGCTTTCCATAGGTAAGCTGTTTGAGAGAGTACTGGTTATGCACACCATCTATGCTAATGTTTACTGTACAACTTATTGGTTAGAGCTATATTCTCTCTCTCTCTCTCTCTCTCTCTCTCCCTCTCTCTCTCTCTCTCTCTCTCTCTCTCTTTCTCTCTCTCTCTGTCTCTCGCACTCCCACCCCCCTCCCCCTTTTCTTCTTTGCATGTACAATACTAACACAGCTTCCATTACTCCTCCAGTCTTAATTATGTGCATAATTTTGTTAGTGGCTGTCTTCTAAACTATCTTACTTTTTTTGAGTGGTTGTGCATTCTTTTTGTATTCTCAAGCCATTTTGTTAATTGAAATATCAAAGTTGAGAATAAATTTCTGAAACCCAGATAGCAGATAAACAGCCAATCATCCAATAATTTCCTTTTGTCTTGGAAATGTGGCACATAGGGGAGACTATCAGAGAGTAAGGTTTTGGAACTCAGTCTCATTTAATTACGAGTTTCAATTCCATAATTTTCATGTGTACTAGAATATTAGTAAAATGAGAAATGTTTCCATAGTTTGCATTGGATTAACATAGATAAATTACACTGGTATTCTGTCACAGCATGGAGATATTCAGTGTCGACCTGTGCAGTGTCCAGAAGTCAACTGTAAGAATCCTGTCCGTGAACCCGGAAAATGCTGCCCTGTCTGCCGAAGTAAGAACCTGCTTGTTTTTTCACTGTATTTCTGCATGTTCCTAATTGTTTGTAATTGATATGAACAAATAATTTCTGTAGAATTTGACAATATTCTATGACTGTGAGTATCAATGCCATGGAACTAACTTAACTACTCAAAATAAATGTTTTGGACATCAGAAATTCCGATCATGTGAAACTTAAATTAATACTTCTACTTAAGATTATGTAACAGACATCAATTGAGATTATTACCTTGATGACATAATTCTTCATTTGCTTAAAGATTATACATTCATTCTGTATCTCTCATTCAGGTTCTAGATGGTATGAAAATTTCTTGAAAAGAAAGAGACAGTAAAGCCATTAACATATTTGCAGTCCCATTAGTCAGCACCTTTGAATGTGATATAAATTGTTTTTTATTATTATGTATTTAAATTTTTAAGTAGTATCATAAATGAAGCATTGGTTGCAACAGGAAGACCTTCAAAAGAATTTCTACCAATCTAGAGAGCAGACCCTCTATATACCCCTTCCACCTTTCTGCTTTCCCTTCTTTGCTTAGAAATGGGTTTCCATTTGAGCTCTTGATATTCATGCAAGTGGTTCTCTTTTCTCCAAAGGTCTCTTTAACTTTCCTGTAGGCAGTATCTATCTTACCCCTAGTGAGATAAGCCTCTACATTCTTACATTTGTCCCCTAGCCATCCCTGCTTAGCCATTTTGCACATCCTGTCGCTCTCATTTTTGAGACTTTTGTATTCTTTTTTGCCTGCTTCATTTACTGCATTTTTGTATTTTCTCCTTTCATCAATTAAATTCAATATCTCTTCTGTTACCCAAGGATTTCTATTAGCTCTTGTCTTTTTACCTACTTGATCCTCTGCTACCTTCACTATTTCATTTCTCAAAGCTGCCCATGCAAAATGAGGGCAGGCATTTTCATAGAGTAGCATCACTTTGCGCAGTCTTCCAGGTTGTTGTTCTTAATGGTATCTGAACAAAGTGGGTAGCTTCACCTGGATATAGGATAGCTAAAGAAACTTATAGGCTGTCTTCCTCACCAAGTTGAGGTTTCTGTCAAAACTAAAGATGGTCTTCCACAGTGTTGACCTCAAGGTCTCCTGGTGCTGACTAATTTTTCCTGTGAATAAATTCCTGTTATGGATCTGTGATCAAAATGGAATCCTATGCTGAATAAAATGACAGATGGCACCATGCTTCAGCATAGAATTTACTGTGTAATGACCAAGAATTTTGTTGGGGAATTCTAAGTTCCAGTCTGATGATAGTATTAAATTGGTGGATAAGTTAGTAGCATTTTTTTTTTTTTTTTTTTTTTTTTTTTTTTTTTGCATGTTACTGTTCCGGTTGCTATGAATTTATGTATCAGTTGTCATTTTTTAATTTGTAGTTCACTGTTGCTATCTGAGTTTGATTATTATCATTTTGTCATTTGGAGATAGTGAGTAGAGCCATGGATGCTAGAAAAGGGAGTGCCAAATGGAGACATTGGAACATTTCTGACATATTCTTCTGTTTGAATTCAACAGGGGAGTGACAGCAATGGAGGCAGCCAGAAACATTTGCACCATGTGTGGGGATAATGCCATTGGACAGAGCACTGCAAGATAATGGTTCTCTAATTTTATGGAGAATCATTCTGACATTACTGACTCTCCATGTTCAGGAAGGCCTTCATGGCTTTATGATAGTTTAAAAGTAGTAATCCACAACAGTCCACATCAGTGTACTTGATAAATGCCAAGTGTGATGAACTGTGATGATTCCACCATTGTGCAACATTTGTATGCAATAGGGAAGATTCAGAAACTGGGAGTACGGGTGCCACATGCTCTAAGCCAAACTCACAAAATCAGGTGATGGCCATATGTGCATCCCTGCTTGCTCGTCATCAGCTGGCTCACGAACAAGATTGATCATTCCTATCATGTATCATTACTTCTGATGAAAAGTTGTGTCTTTATGATAACACAAAGAAAAGAAAGATATGGTTGAGCCTAAACAAAGCAGCAACTCCCCATATAAAGACCTGCATACATTTGCAAAAGTTAATGTTTTGCATCTGGAGGGACAGTGATGGTGTGTTGTACTATGAATTGCTTCCCCAGAGTGTAACATTCACTGCTGACATTTGTTGTCAACAGCTGAGACATCTTGCAGATGCAATCCAAGATCAACAACCAGGAAGACTGCGCAAAGTGTTGCTACTCCATGATAATGCCTGCCCGCATTCTCCTAAACTGACAAAATTCCACACCTACTGAGAATATATTATTGATGACTAAAGTCTCTGTTATGTGTATATGTTGTGTTTATTGAATTTATGGAAAATGCTACAAACTTATGCATCAACCCAAGATTAAGGAACAAGTTACATGACATAATATAATTTAAAAAGAAAAGTTCCTTAAGCCATCTAAATAATGTTTCCGGTAAATGAAGTGCTTGTGTCAAGTCTCATTTTGGTCAACTTTTTACATTTCTGCATTAATTTGTTTCTTCTGCAGGGCAAAAAAAAAAAAAAAAAAAAAAAAAAAAAAAAAAAAAAAAAAAAAATGGACTACAGTCCCTTAAGACAGTTTTGGCTCTCAAAAGAACACAGCATGCCATTTATGCAATATTCCATCCAAAAGCCTTCAACAGCAGCATCCATCTGCATCTTGCAAAGATGAAAGCCTAAAGGACTCATTTCTGTCGTCTCCTCCCACATAGAGTTACTCTCCAGAGATCATCTTGTGTTCTTGCCACTGGCTCAGGCCAGTACCTTACATTGTCATTTTCTTCCCTAGTATAACTTTCAAGGGCATGAAACCTGTGGCAGGACGACACACTTTGAGGATGTATTATTACTGGGGGAGGAAATGATGTATATATGAACGAAAGTTTAAATGCAACCAGGGCTCTAAGAGAAACTTTAGGAAAAATTATACATTCCGATGTATATGTCATAAGCATTCCACACAGGCATGACCTGATAGAAGCTTCATGTGTAAACAGTGAAATCGTCAACACAAACAGGAAATTCAGGAAGATGTGTAGCTTTTTCTCTAATGTTACATTTATTGAAGCAACAACTTTAGGAAAACTTATACATTCCGATGTATATGTCATAAGCATTCCACACAGGCATGACCTGATAGAAGCTTCATGTGTAAACAGTGAAATCGTCAACACAAACAGGAAATTCAGGAAGATGTGTAGCTTTTTCTCTAATGTTACATTTATTGAAGCAACAAGCTCAGTGAGAGAACATTTCACAAAGCATGGCCTGTGCAGAAACAACTATGGTACAGAAATTCTGTGCAGAGAAATATTAGAAAAAATTAGTGGCACATAAGAACAGGTAAATAGACCTATTCCACTGTCAATGAGGGAAGAAATTGAAGATACAATACTGTATCCAGTAACAGACTCAAAACTTCCAAACGATGAAAGAAAAGAAGAGGAAACATCATGCTGCCCTGCAAAGGAGGGAAAAGCAGTGTCATCAGCAGCAGAAAAAGAGGCAGTGTCATCACCAGCAGAAGGAGTAATGTCATCACTAGCAGAAGAAGCTGTGTCATCATCTGCAGAAGGGGAAGCTGAGACAGAGATCCCGCAGGCGAGATACGGGAGAGGAGAAAGAACAAAGAAGCAAAAGCATCTCAAGGAGCAGGATTTTTTGTACCAGTAGGTAAAAAGAAAGGTGCCATAGAAAACCAAAACACCAGCACAAATATTTCTAATATAAGAATCTTGCAGCAGAATGTACAGTATGCATCCAGTAAATTAGAACAGATAGAAGTACTAGTAGCTGCAGAATTACCACATATATTTGTTATGTCAGAACATGGGCTGAAAGGAAATGAAATTAATGTTTACAACATACAGGAATATAAAAAAAATTGCTAATTTCTGCAGATCTGAACATATGGGTGGATGGGTGGCAGTCCATGTACACAGTAAAATAGAGGGTATCATTCCATGGCTGGTAGACAACTGTACAGAAATGCTGTTTGAAGCTGCAGCAATACAGACAACCTATGGGAAAAATCTGTGATAATAGATATCTACAAATCGCCAAACAGTCAGATAAGTGGCCTTCTAAAAGAGTTAGAAGTACTATTAGACAAGGCTAGCAGGGAATTCTCATATATAATTGTAGCTAGTGACCTAAATATTAATACAGTAAAAGGCAACTGTTATACAAGGAGTTTTCAAGATCTGATTAAAACTTAAGGAGTTTATTTAGCAGTAGACAGTCCCAAGAGATACTGTAAAAATACAGAAACATTAATAGATCATGTGATCACTAATGTACAACAGAGCAGGCAGACGGTACAGGTCATACATATGATCATTGCAGACCACTATGGGGTAGTAGTTAAATTAGCAGGCGACACAGGAAAGCCAGAAAAAAGATTTAAAGAGTTAAGACAAACTAAGTAAACAAACATAGATAGGCTACAAAGGCTACTGGAAACCAAAAACTTTAGTGAAGTACAGGGTGTCCCAAAAAGAATGACCCGATTTAAAAAAAAATTATTCATTAGGAGGAAGGGCTTAACACCAACAAATTGCATACTAAATTACTCAGAAAAGACAGAAGTTTGTAAAAATCAATCATAAATGTTCAATATGTCCTCCATTGGCTACACAGACAACATCTAGCCGATAGCCAAATTCATCCCAAACTGAGTGTAAGGTGTCTTCTGTCACTGAAGCTACAGCAGCTGAGATTCTGGTTTTTAGTTCATCAGTGTCATGAGGTAAGGGAGGAATGTAAACACAATGTTTAACATATACCCACAGGAAGAAATCACATGGTGTTGAGTCAGGGGACCTAGGAGGCCAAGAGTGCCAAGAGTGTAAAGCCTGGTCTCATGATCCTGTAGACCCTCTCCAACACTGAGGCATGTTGGCATTGAGGAAACTGCACACATTGTTGTGCCACTGTGGTGGTGCTCCATCTCACTGATGAAATTGTCAGAGTCAAGTTGTGGGAATAACCAGTTCCATAGCACTGCAAGGTATGATTGTCATGTTATGATTTCTTCCTCAAAAAAGAAGGGTCCATAAACGTTGCTTTGCGAAACAGCACAAAAAACATTCACTTTTGGTGACTCATGAGCTTGTACCAGTTGTAATCAGTATGGTTTGAGGGCTAAACGATGCCCTAACGCACGCCACACTGTCATGCACGGTAAAGCAAGTTCTCAGCTAGCATGAAGCATAGACTCCACTGGTTGTTCAGAAATGCGTGGCCGGCCAGGACTTTTGCCTTTACAGAGGCACCCTGTTTCTTCAAACTGTTTATACCACCGCTGAATGTTCTTTGTGATGGTGGTCTAGCACAAAATAGAATATGAAACACCCGCTAAACTGTGATCACTGATTGAGTACAACTAAATTCAATAACACATTATGCCTTCTGTTGCGCGGACACTATATTGCACGATACTGGCTGCACGCTCCAGGCCAGCACTCATAGGAACATCTACCAGATTTTTTCTGAAACTCTAGACCATGCCGACTACATCTAGTGCTGTTTCAGCTAACTAGTGACATTTGTCTCAATATTATTACAGTTAAAATTTGGTCATTCTTTTTGGGGCACCATGTATACTTAACAGGAAACATAGATAAAGGATGGAAATCATTCTGCAAAACATTAGGCCATTACACAGATGTTCCATGTCCATTAGTAAGTAGAGAAATAAATGAGAAGAAGAATAAAAATAGGATCACAGGAGAGGTAAAGAGGAAGAGGGAAGAGGTGAAAAGCATGCATGAAAACTGTCAGTTAAGGCTAACCCAAGAAAATAGGGATGCATATAGGGAAAAGAAGAAAACATACACCAAACTGATAAAACAGACTAAATCAACACATTATGAAAATAAGATAGCAACCTCAACAAGTATCACTAAGAGCATATGGTTTCTCATAAATGAAAAGAGTAAACGTGTAGGTGTGGAAAACACTGATAACGTAACACTTGAGATAAATGGGAGGGAACTCAGGGATGCACAGAATGTCATCTATACTTTAAACAAACATTATATTGAAGTTGTGGACAAATTAATAACTCAAAATAATACTTCCAAAATAAACACAATAAACATTCCAGATGAGACAAAATGCTTATCCCTTATCCCAGCTAACGAATCAGAAATTGTAAAAATAATGTATAGTCTAAAAACAAAAAACACTGAGGGATTAGATGGTATATCCACTAAACTAATTAATTGCTGTTTTCAATGGGGTGTAAAGCCATTAGCCTGTCTGATAAACTTTTTGTTGTTGTTATGGTCTTCTGTCCTGAGACTGGTTTGATGCAGCTCTCCATGCTACTCTATCCTGTGCAACCTTTTCATCTCCCAGTACTTACTGCAACTTACATCCTTCTGAATCTGTTTAGTGTATTCATCTCTTGGTCTCCCTCTACGATTTTTACCCTCCATGCTGCCCTCCAATGCTAAATTTGTGATCCCTTGATGCCTCAGAACATGTCCTACCAACCGATCCCTTCTTCTGGTCAAGTTGAGCCACAAACTTCTCTTCTCCCCAGTTCTGTTCAATACCTCCTCGTTAGTTATGTGATCTACCCATCTAATCTTCAGCATTCTTCTGTAGCACCACATTTCGAAACCTTCTATTCTCTTCTTGACCAAACTATTTATTGTTCATGTTTCACTTCCATACATGGCTACACTCCACACAAATACTTTCAGAAACGACTTCCCGACACTTAAATCCATACTCAATGTTAACAAATTTCTCTTCTTCAGAAGCACTTTCCTTGCCATTGCCAGTCTACATTTTATATCCTCTCTACTTTGATCATCATCAGTTATTTTGCTCCCTAAATAGCAAAACTCCTTTACTACTTTAAGTGTCTCATTTCCTAATCTAATTCCCTCAGCATCACCCGACTTAATTTGACTACCTTCCATTATTCTTGTTTTGCTTTTGTTGGTGTTTATCTTATATCCTCCTTTCAAGACACTGTCCATTCTGTACAACTACTCTTCCAAGTCCTTTGCTGTCTCTGACAGAATTACAATGTCATCGGGAAACCTCAAAGTTTTTATTTCTTCTCCATGGATTTTAATACCTACTCTGAACTTTCCTTTTGTTTCCTTTACTGCTTGTTCAATATACAGATTGAATAACATCAGGTATGGGCTATAGCCCTGTCGCACTCGCTTCCCAACCACTGCTTCCCTTTCATACCCTTCGACTCTTATAACTGCCATCTGGATTCTGTACAAATTGTAAATAGACTTTCACTCCCTGTATTTTATCACTGCACCTTTAGAATGTGAAAGAGAGTATTCCAGTCAACATTGTCAAAAGCTTTCTCTAAGTCTACAAATGCTAGAAACATAGGTTTGGCTTTCCTTAATCTTTCTTCTAAGATAAGTCTTAAAGTCAGTATTGCCTCACGTGTTCCAACATTGCTACGGAATCCATACTGATCTTCCCCGAGGTCGGCTTCTACCAGTTTTTCCATTGGTCTGTAAAGAATTTGTCTTAGTATTTTGCAGCCGTGACTTACTAAACTGATAGTTCAGTAATTTTCACATCTGTCAACACGTGCTTTCTTTGGGATTGAAATTATTATATTCTTCTTGAAGTGTGAGGGTATTTTGCCTGTCTCATACATCTTGCTCACTAGATGGTAGAGTTTTGTCATGACTGGCTCTCCCAAGGCCGTCAGTAGTTTTAATGGAATGTTTAATGGAATGTTGTCTACTCCCGGGGCCCTGTTTTGACTTAGGTCTTTCTTTGCTCTGTGAAACTCTTCATGCAGTATCATATCTCCCATTTCATCTTCATCTACATCCTCTTCCATTTCCATAATATTGTCCTCAAGTACATCGCCCCTGTGTAGACCCTCTATATACTCCTTCCACTTTTCTGCTTTCCCTTCTTTGCTTAGAACTGGGTTTCCATCTGAGCTCTTGATATTCATACAAGTGGTTCTCTTTTCTCCAAAGGTCTCTTTAACTTTCCTGTAGGCAGTATCTATCTTACCCCTAGTGAGATAAGCCTCTACATCCTTACATTTGTCCTCTAGCCATCCCTGCTTAGCCATTTTGCACTTCCTGTCACCCTCATTTTTGAGACGTTTGTATTCCTTTTTGCCTGCTTCATTTACTGCATTTTTATATTTTCTCCTTTCATCAATTAAATTCAATATCTCTTCTGTTACCCAAGGATTTCTATTAGCCCTCGTCTTTTTACCTACTTGATCCTCTGCTACCTTCACTATTTCATCTCTCAAAGCTACCCATGCAAAATGCGGGCAGGCATTATCATAGAGTAGCATCACTTTGCGAAGTCTTCCTGGTTGTTGTTCTTAATGGTATCTGAACAAAGTGGGTAGCTTCACCTGGATATAGGATAGCTAAAGAAACTTATGCCTATTGCTTCAAGTTTCCCTAGTAATATTACATGGTTCACAGTATCGAAGGCTTTGGATGAATCTAGATTAATTCCAACAACCTGTTTATTTGACTCCAAATTTCTTACTATTTCTGATGTGTAGTCTAATATGGCTGTTTCTGTACTGTGCCCTGCTCGAAAACCATGTTGACTGTTATTTATAGGTTTACGTTTTTCTAGATATTTTGTAACCCTGATTTTCATTAATTCCTCAAGTATTTTGGAGAAGGCTGGGAGGAGAGATATAGGTCACTAATTTTCTATTTTATGTCTGTCACCATTTTTGTATAGAGGTATCACTTTAGAGATTTTAAGTTTATCCATAAATATCTCTTCACTAAGGGACAAGTTTGCTATGTGCACTATAGGTTTGACAACACATGGAGCAATTTTCTTAATTATTGATACAGATAAATCATCCAACCCAGAGGACATTTTGGATTTCAAGCATTTAATGACTTTTAGAACTTCATGCTCATCTGTTGGGACTGCCATCATGCTGGTATTTACCGTTGGATTCGTCACTGTTGGTTGTTGCTTAAATTTACTACTTAAAGTAAGGGGAATGTTTACAAAATAATTGTTTACATGGTTTGCCATGGCATCTTTTTCTGTGGGTATATTTTCATTATTTTTAAGATTGATTTCCTGTTCTTTAGTTTGATCCCCAGTTTCTTTTTTTACCATTTTCCACATCATTCTGGACTTGTTACTAGCCTGCCTTATTAATCTATCATTACTTAATAATTTTGCTCTTGCTAAATCTCTGTCTTACCATTATATAATCTATCTGATACCTTCTAGTATCTCCAGGATTCTTCCGTGTATACAACCTTCTTTTATGATTCTTGAACTAAGTGTGAGCTGTGATTAAGTTATGCTCTGTGCAAAATTCTATCAGGCGGCTTCCTCTTTCATTTCTTACCCCCATTCCATATTCACCTACTATGTTTCCTTCACTCCCATTTCCTACTCTCGAATTCCAGTCACCCATGACTATTAAATTTTCGTCTCCCTTCACTACCTGAATAATTTCTTTTATCTCATCATACATTTCATCAATTTCTTCATCATCTGCAGAGATAGTTGGCATATAAACTTGTACTACTGTAGTAGGTGTGGACTTCATGTCTATCTTGGCCACAATAATGCGTTCACTATGCTGTTTGTAGTAGCTTACCCGCACTCCTATTTTTTTATTCATTATTAAACTACTCCTGCATTACCCCTATTTGATTTTGTATTTATAACTCTGTATTCACCTGACCAAAAGTCTTGTTCCTCCTGCCACCAAATTTCACTAATTCCCACTATATCTAACTTTAACCTATCCATTTCCCTTTTTAAATTTTCTAACCTACCTGCCCGATCAAGGGATCTAACATTCCACGCTCCGATCCATAGAACACCAGTTTTCTTTCTCCTGATAATGACGTCCTCTTGAGTAGTTCCCGCCCGGAGATCCGAATGGGGGACTATTTTACCTCCGGAATATTTTACCCAAGAGGACACCATCATCATTTAACCATACAGTAAAGCGGCATGCCCTCAGGAAAAATTATGGCTGTAGTTTCCCCTTGCTTTCAGCTGTTTGCAGTACCAGCACAGCAAGGCCATTTTGGTTAGTGTTACAAGGCCAGATCAGTAAATCATCCAGACTGTTGCCCCTGCAACTACTGAAAAAGCTGCTGCCCCTCTTCAGGAACCACATGTTTGTCTGGCCTCTCAACAGATATCACTCAATTGTGGTTGCACCTATGGTACGGCCATCTGTATTGCTGAGGCACGCAAGCCTCCCCACCAATGGCAAGGTCCATGGTTCATTATTAACTTATCTGTAGCAAAAGGAATATTTTTAATGTGCCTGAAAAAGAGTCAAGTAATCCCTATACATAAAGGAGGATACAAAATCCACCCAGACCTATAACTATTTCATCTGTACTCTCTAATATAATAAAAGTGAGACTATTAAATTTTATACAAATATACAATATTCTCAATGATGAACAACATGGATTCAGAAAGGGCAAATCTACCAAAACAGCAATAGCTGAATTCTTAATTCTTCAAACTATAGCACTTGGTGAACAGAAGGAAGTCTGTGGTATGTTCCTGTTCCTATCTAAAGCATTTCATTTTGATGTCATGACATCCTATTAGAAAAGCTTCATTGTTATGGTATAAGGGGGAAAGAAGCAGACATCATTAAATCGTTTTTGGAAAATAGAAAGCAGTAGGTAGAGATAAAGTGAAAAATAATAAATAATATTACAAGTGTTTTCAAATTTTGAAATGGTGAAATATGGAGTTCCTCAAGGATCTGTCCTTGGCCACTACTTTTCATTTTGTATGTCAGTGATATAAGTATCTGATAGTGTAGTCATGACACTTCATTTGTTGTTACCGGTTCTACAACAGATGACCTGCAAGAGAAGGCTTCGATAAATATAAAAAGTGGAAACAATTATTTCAGGGAAAAACAATCTCTTTATAAATGGAAACAAAACAAAATATATGCAGGTATATGCAAACAGAAAACACACTTTGGGCAACATCACAGTCAGGATTGGAGACCTGGAACTAAAGGAGACAGACATTTATAAATTTATAGATGTAATAGTGGATAGGCAAATGGCATGGGAGGATAACTTAAATAACATGTGCAGCAAAATAGGTTCAAGCATATTTCTGATGAGAAAAATGTCAAAGTCAGCAACCAGACACTCTACAAACAATGCACTATGGGGGAAGTGGGCCGACAATGTTGATGTGGGTGTTGTGGAGTCTGCCAGAAGGAGAGCAAAAGATACCTGAGGGGACGTGCAGTGGCGACAAACTTTGCACTGCTAGCATGAAATACAAGTGTGACACCAGTCGCGACAGTCTTCGCAAAGCGAGGGCCATACAAAACGCTTGGCGATGATGCGCATAGTTGTGCAAATGGGTGAGACTGTACAGTGCGCCAAACACCAAGCGACGCAAAGAGGAGGGGATGAGTGGGCGTGGCACGCCAGTGGAAGTGTCACACCATATATCCAAGATTGTGCCATGGATCATCTTGCACGCCAGGCGCAGAGAGTGATTATCGTCAGATAAAAGGCTCGCCAAGGAGTCATCATTCATTTGCGCCTGAGCAAGAGCATCAAAGTCGATTGAGGAAGATATGCCCGAGATCCAGGGGAAATAATCAGCGGCTATGTTGTCGGATCCTCAAACGTATTGTACATTAGTTGTGTACTGTGAAATGAGGTCGAAATAACGGAACCTCCTAGGAGGTGGGTCAGCTGGAGGGTTTGTGAGTGCTTGGGTGAGGGGTTTGTGGTCTGTAAAGATCGTGAGGGAGCATCCCTCAACATCTTTGCAGAAATATCTAATGGCTTTGTAGACAGCTAAGAGCTCTCTGTTGAAAGTGGACCATTTGCACTGAGAGGGAGAAAGTTTTTTTGAAAAAAACTTAAGAGGTTGCACCACCTCTCCTCTGTGTTGTTGAAGTACTGCGCCGATAGATATTTCGCTAGCGTCCTTGGTGAGTGAAAGTGTTGCATCCGAGTGTGGATGGGCAAGTGTGTGGCTTCTGTGAGTGCGGTTTTGAGTTTTTTGAAAGACGCACGCATGACCTCTGTCCACGGCACACGCCTATTGCCTGACGTTTGTATTCCGCGCAGTGCGTCTGTGAGGGGGACCTGTAGTTTGGCGGCTCTTGGAATGTGGCAGCGGAAAAAATTGATCATTCCTAAGAACCGGCGGAGTTCATGGTATGTTTCTGGTATCGGCAGCTGTTTGATAATGTCCATTTTCTCTTGTGTGGGCCGGACACCATCGGCTGAAACTATGTGCCCTAGAAAAACAACAGAATCCTGTCTCAGTTTGCAGTTGTCTTTGTTGACGATCACACTGTGGGATTTTAATGTGTCAAACAGTGCCCAGATGTGAAGCATGTGTTCCTCCTGAGAGGAAGAAAAGATCAAAATGTCGTCTAGGTATACGTAGCAGAAAGGTAGGGGTCATAACACTGTATCTAAGAACCTCAGCCAGGTTTGGACGCCGTTTTTCAATCTGTAAGGCATGTAAACATATTCGAAGACGCCGAAGGGTGTGGTGATGTCCGTTTTAGGGATATCTTGTTTGTACACTGGTATTTGGTGATACGCTTTCTCACAGTCTACCACACTGAAAATTTTAGCAACTGCCAACTGAGAAGCGAAGTCCTGAATGTTCGGTACTGGATAATTGTCCATGATTGTGCTGTTATTGAGATGTCTATAGTCACCACAGAGTCTGTAGGAATCATCTTTCTTCAGTGTGGGATGAATCAGTGACAACCAGTCACTGGAGGATGGGCGTACAATGCCTGTGTTTAATAGGTCCGAGATGATTGCTTTCACCACTTTGAGTTTGTGTGGATTCAGGCATCGTGGCCGGTGTCTGACTGGAGGGCCCTCGGTCATATTGAGTTTGTGAAATGCACCGTTCATGATTGATAACATGCCACGCATGTGAGGCATGTCATTAGTGTTCGAACACTCGTGCAATGAGTCAATGATTTGAGCACACGTCAGGTTGTGCGAAGAGCAAATACCTTGAAGTGAGGTGAGTTTGGATTTCGTGATCTGTAATGCCTGTTCGGTACGCTCGATAAGGGAGGTGAGCTTGGCCTGCGTTTGCTTGAGTTCACTGATTTCTTGTCATTGTAGTAGCACATCGCAACTTTTACTAGTTAACTTGGCCGCAAGAAGAGCGCATTCAGTCTGCAATAGTGAAATGTCAATGTTTGTTGACCAAATGGGTGATACAGACGCAGTGGCCGTAAGGGCAATAGTCTTTTGTGAAGGTTGGTGGACTAATGTACTTCACGGAATGTCTATTGAAAATTTGTGGTGTCACAGAAAGTCAATGCCTAAGACAGGACAAGTCACCCGTGCCACATGAAAAGTCCACAAAAACTTCAAGTATTTTGACAGTTTGAGCATTAAAGGCACTGTACCTAACACTTTAATATGAGAGTCGTTAGCCGCGCATAAAAGTCTGGGCGAGGAAGTTAACACAGTAGGTGCGAGAGCTGGGGGTATTACACTTATACCAGCACCACTGTCAGTGAGGAATTTAGTTCCTGAGATGAGGTCAAGAGCGAATAGACAACTGTCGGCGCTTACCATGTTAGATGCTGTAGCTGCCGCAAGATGTCTTTATTCCTGTGCGTGAGGTGCTGCGCCTATGGTGCCTCACGAGCTGCGTTTCCCGCTATGCAAGGGCTGCGACAATTCCTGGCTGCATCACTGAAGTTGCTGTGGAACCAACACAGCGGCCAGGCTGCGTTAGGCGGGGGTGATGTAGAGCTCCTGGTGTTGGCTGTGTCCATTGTGGAGCGCTGCAGTGTCGGTTGTCATGGCGGATGTCGTGGATGCTGTATCTGGTTCCCCGCAATGGATCTATCAAATATAACAAAAAAAGCACAATGAAAATCAAGTCAGTAACTGTGACATATTTTGCTTTCTCAAAGTACAGTAGAGCGTCGATTATCTGAAGTAATTGCGGGAGATGGGTGTTCGGAAAACTGGTTTGTTCGTATAATCGAACTGTACATGTTTATTTGCCAAAAAGAAGTACTGTACAGTAAATTTATTCATAAAACCGGCATCTCTTTTAGTATTACAAAGTAACATACAAAGGCAACTTCAGAAGGAATATATAGTATGTGGCACAGTTTATTAAACAAAAATATATACATATTACATACGCATTTTGCATGAACAATACACACAGTATACAAAATCAATGTTTAAAAAAATCCTTTATTTTGGTCTGTCTAAGCAAGCCTACACGCTTACGAGCAGCTAAGTCACGTACTTTTTTCATTACAGATATTTGAAACTGGTCACTTTTATCTTGAGCTTCAAACCATCGCAAGGCAGTACCTAAACAAGTGAATGCCTCAGAAGCTGTGGCCCCGTGTGGCGACTACTGTGGGAAACTTGGTTTGGGAGTGAGGGGGATGATGGACGGTAGGGTGGGAGAGTAACAGGTGTGAGCGAGTACACAGTTTGGTTAAGCGGTCGTTCGGTTGACCGAGGTTCGGATAATTGACACTCTACTGTAGTAACTGCCTGAGTTCATCTTAGGTGTAACATTGAATGTTTTCATTGACAGTGTGCAATATTTTCAGTAGACTCCAGAGCAAGTGCCAGTAATGAGAGTAGGGGCATCAACAACTACCAACACTCCACACCGAAAGCATGTTTATACAGATAAATGAAACATATGCAGAGTTGAACTGCTAATCTCAATCAAGAGTTCTCTCACTCATTCATATATAGATTTGTCTAGTAAATTGCAATATTCCATAAATAAGCAAATTCCAGAACCTTCAAGAAATTACGAGGTGCATTCAAGTTCTAAGACCTCTGATTTTTTTTCTCCGGACTGGAAAGAGATAGAAACATGCGCATTGTTTTAAAATGAGGCCACGATCATTGTCAATACGTCCCAGAGATGGCAGCACCATATGGCACATGGAATTTTACCGCCAGCGGCGAGAATGAGAACTGTTTAAAATACTTAAAATGGCGACGTTTTCCGTACTTGAACAGTGTGCAATCATTCGTTTTCTGAATCTGCGTGGTGTGAAACCAATTCAAATTCATTGACAGTTGAAGGAGACATGTGGTGATGGCGTTATGGATGTGTCGAAAGTGCGTTCGTGGGTGCGACAGTTTAATGAAGGCAGAACATCGTGGGACAACAAACCGAAACAACCTCGGGCTCGCACAAGCCAGTCTGACGACATGATCGAGAAAGTGGAGAGAATTGTTTTGGGGGATTGCTGAATGACTGTTGAACAGATCACCTCCAGAGTTGGCATTTCTGTGGGTTCTGTGCACACAATCCTGCATGACGACCTGAAAATGTGAAAAGTGTCATCTAGGTGGGTGCCACGAATGCTGACGGACGACCACATGGCTGCCCATGTGGCATATTGCCAAGCAATGTTGACATGCAACGACAGCATGAATGGGACTTTCTTTTCATTGGTTGTGACAATGGATGAGACGTGGATGCCATTTTTCAATCCAGAAACAAAGTGCCAGTCAGCTCGATGGAAGCACACAGATTCACCGCCACCAAAAAAATTTCGGGTAACCGCCAGTGCTGAAAAAATGATGGTGTCCATGTTCTGGGACAGCGAGGGCATAATCCTTACCCATTGCATTCCAAAGGGCACTATGGTAACAGGTGCATCCTACGAAAATGTTTTGAAGAACAAATTCCTTCCTGCACTGCAACAAAAACGTCTGGGAAGGGCTGCACATGTGCTGTTTCACCAAGACAACACACCCGCACATCGAGCTAACGTTACGCAACAGTTTCTTCGTGATAACAGCTTTGAAGTGATTGCTCCCTACTCACCTGACCTGGCTCCTAGTAACTTTTGGCTTTTTCCAACAATGAAAGACACTCTCCGTGGCCGCACATTCACCAGCCTTGCTGCTATTGCCTCAGCGATTTTCCAGTGGTCAAAACAGACTCCAAAAGAAGCCTTCGCCGCTGCCATGGAATCATGGCGTCAGCGTTGTGAAAAATGTGTACATCTGCAGGGCGATTACGTCGAGAAGTAACGCCAGTTTCATCGATTTCGGGTGAGTAGTTAATTAGAAAAAAAATCGGAGGCCGTAGAACTTGAATGCACCTCGTACAAATCTGAAACATTAAATAATTACAGGAGTTGGGGCTGAACTAGTGACACACATGTTGCCAGCCAGTGGCATAACTACTACACCACTGCAGACAGTGCTCAATGTATGGTACTATTTCTATGAAGGAGCTGTTATTTTCAGAAGCAACTGTAGGGAGTTGTAGTGGTAAGCCATTTTATGTGTCTTTTGGAAGAAAAGTATAGGTGTCCTAAGGAGAGGATATGTTATAACATCATCACAAATGAGGTTTGCTTCTGTACCTTTGCCAGAAAAACTAAATATGGACCTATTCTGTGTAGTTTGAAAATCCTGGACACAAACCATTGGCTCCAACATTTGTTGAGCCACGTTATTGGTTCCCAGCCTAGCCCTCCTGACTTTGAGTCCCATTAGGGTGTTCTT
Source organism: Schistocerca cancellata (assembly GCF_023864275.1). NCBI lineage: Eukaryota > Metazoa > Arthropoda > Insecta > Orthoptera > Acrididae > Schistocerca > Schistocerca cancellata. The sequence goes on along the minus strand of NC_064628.1, from coordinate 538,198,723 downwards.
ACTGGATTCATTTTCCTGAAATTGATGATGTTGTGTAAATTGAAAGTGGGTGGGGGAGAAAGGAAAGGGGAGAAACTAGTGATATCAGCTGCATCAGAATTTATGTGGAATCAGTGGCAATCAGTGAAAATCTGTGCCAGACCAGGACTCAGATCTGGGATAACCTGCTTACTAGGCAATTAGGTTAACCACTGTGCCACCCAGACACAGTGTTTATTGCAAATGCACAGACTATCTCAGTATGCTCCCCAGCTAACACACATTGCCACCTAGAGCCACCTGTCTGCAGAACCCATCCACATCCTCCATGCTCAATAATTTTAAATTCCAGCTGTAAATGTGCATCTACACTGAAGATTGTGGATTCATTGACCATTGAGGTGAATCACTTATATGAATGCTTGTGTCTGTTCTTTCAGACATGTGTAAAAGAACAGATACTACATGGAATCTGCAACTGTGATACATATTACGGAAACTGAGAGGGGAGGGGAGAGAAAGAAAATGAAGAGGAAGGAATCAATGATATCATGTGCATCAGGACTTTAAGCAGAATCAGTGACAGCAAGTGTGAATGTGTGCCAGAATGGGGCTCGAATCTGAGATCTCCTGCTTACTTGGAAGTTGCATTAACTACTGTGCCACCTGGACACAGTGTTTATCATAAATGTGCAAACTATCTTGATGCATTCCACAGCTGACTCACTTTTACATAAAATGTATCACTGCCGTGGATTCTGTTTGGTGTCTGTTCTTTCAGATATGTCCAGAAGAACAGACACCATGCATTCATATAATTCATTCACCTCAATTGCATTGAATCCACAATCTTCAGTGAGGATGCACATTCATGTTCGACCTCCGGAGGGACTCTAAAATTAGGAAACATGGAGGACATGGATGGGGGAATGCAGGTAGGTGGTGTTAGGCAGAAATGTGATTCAGCTGGGGAGTGTGCTGAGTTAGTCTGCGCTTTTGTGATAAACACTGCATCCAGTGGTTAATGCAACTGTCTAGTAAGCAGGAGAGCCTGAGTTCGAGTCCCGGTCCAGCACACATTTTCACTTGTCACTCTGATTCTGTATAACTCCCTCTTCAGTTTACATAATATGTATCACAGCTGTGGTTTCCACATGGTTTTGTTCTTTTAGAGATGTCTGAAAGAAAAGATGACACACATTCATATATTTGTCACCAACACTGGTGCCCACACTGTGCTGAAATGAAGTCCTGTGTATATAATGATTCAGTAATTCCTTGAATCAATTTCAACCAATTTTTAATGGTTGAATCCCAGTAGGTCATGCTGGATGCAAGAATATTTGTCTCACCATATGTCATGCTGTGGCCTGTATCAGGACACTGGTCAGCAAGAGCAGATTTTCTATCTAACCTTAATGTCTGTGTTCATTTCATCTGTCTTTAACAATGCAACATGTCTGGTTACTGTATAATTTCATACTCGTACCTGGAATGAGGTATAGTCCTGGTCTCATAGGGCTGAGGCCATTTTTGTAAAACCCAGCATCATTTACGATTTCACCAGAGGACAGAAGATACATTTCATTTATTAACTCTTGAATAACCTGTTCATACAGCACAAGGAGTATGAACAAGTGTCCTTAATACACAAATGCTTTGAAATTGATTATAATAGCTACGTAAATGCAGGTCAATGTATGTTGATATGTGATATACACGTTGATCCAAGAAGTCATTTTCATATCTAGCATTGAGGTCACAAGTGATCTAACCACAAAGGTATTGTTTGCTTAGTTCTGAAAACAAATGGGTTTCTGAATCACTGACTGAAGTGCTTTGTCCTCAACATCTTGTATATAAAGCTTAGCTACTATGGGGGACACAGGACTATCCATAGCAGTATCACAGTTTGGTTCAAAGTATTGGGTATTCAGTAAAAAATAAACCAAGGTGAGCACCTGTTTGAAGATATGTATAACATCTACTCCCTGCTAACTTTGTATGAGTTTGAATTTATTCAATAAGGCACCTGTCAAAGACGCTTTGTCATAACATCTACTCCCTGCTAACTTTGTATGAGTTTGAATTTATTCAATAAGGCACCTGTCAAAGACGCTTTGTCAAAACTTACTATTTGGCAGTTGGCTTGACATGCAAGTTCTTGAGCTAATATATGGAGTCATTCAAATCTTTGATGTGGTTTACACATTTCTGTACCAAAGAGGCTCAAAAGAGAAGCCATATGTTTATCTAGGTACTACATTGATGGCAAGCATTTCAAGGAGGGTCCAAACATGTTACAGTGTAATGCAGTTTTGAAGTGACAGCCTTTATTCTTATTATTTTTTATTTTATTTCACAATTAAATTATTCTTTAGTTTTATAAGATTGAGTCTTTCATTCTGTGCTTCCATTGAACCTTAAGGCCACATACATTAACGGATCTGCATATGGTCCAAAAGTTTTTTGAGTAGTTTATACGATACATAAAGCTTTGCAGAATTGAGTGTACCTCCTATTTTTTACTTAGTATGATGCTATAGTGACAGAAAGGGAATCCAACCACGGAAGTATAAGCCAAATTCAGGATAAGCAAATATATCATGGTATCAAGACCTTAAAAGGAAGAGCGGACCAGAGAAAATATTAGTATAATAAGGAAGAAGAAGATTATTGTGCCATGCATAAGTGTTTTCATGTTTTTGGTTTTCACAGTAATCTAAAATTTTTATTTTCTTTCTTAGAAACTGTCCACAATGAAGAAACCAGGAAATGTATTACATTTTTGAGCTTTCAGTTCAGTAATAGTGTTTTATGGCAAGCATGCTAGTTGTAAATCAAGAAATAAGTCTGTCTTTTTTTCTGCTAGTTTTATCACGGAATTCACAGTATTTGAAACACAGATCATGTCAATGTTATTCTATTTAATCATTCAAGAGAAGGTGTTGTCTCTGATATGTGTGATGTATTATGTTAACAACTTTGGTCAAATAAGAAAATTGTGAGTTGCTTTTTGCATTAAACATACTCTATGTGTTTCAGAACAGTGTCTCTTGAGAGGAGTGATGTACGATGATGGTGAATCAGTGAACCTACGCACTTGTGTGGACTGCCAGTGCCGGAATGGTTTCATGCATTGTGTACGCCGTGATCCAAACATCACATGTCCGCCACTTCCTTGCAGCCCACAGGAGCAGTTCTCTGTTCCTGAGGAATGCTGCAAATTCTGTCCTGGTACTTTTCTATCATATATCTTATATGAATCTCATAGAAATGTAGAGTAAAGAGTTTTGTATATCTTCTGCTTAAGTTTTTTGTGAGACCCACATTCTTTTTGTTCAGAGTGAACATGGAAGTGATGTCAGAATGTAATGGGTTTTAAAGACACCTGTCCAACTATGCAGATTACTGTCTTGTTCATTTTTACTTGTCATTTGGATTCTGAAGAACTTCCTTAATGCTTTATACACTTATGTAGCACCCACTGTAAAATAGTTTGAATCTTAAACTCCATTGCTGATGCATCCCCTAACACATACATCCTAATAATAACTCTAAAAAACTGTAGGATCTTTAACTTTAACATTATTTGTTGTGTACCAGTTACTTTAATTTTATACATCTATTTCATCACTTCTACACACCGTTAATGATAACAAATTTTGATGCTTATGTGCTTTTTCGCTGTATATTAATGTAATACATACTCTTTATCACAGTCCATTAACAATGTAAGCTTACTTGTTTGTGTAAATCCATTTGTTAGTTGAATCATTTTTTAGTTATAGTTTACAAGACTACAAAAGTATGGAAGGGTAAGAAGTACAGATCAGTTTCCATATTTTACCGACTATAAGACGCACTTTTTGCTTCAAAAACTTGCCTCTAGACTTCAGGCACATCTTATACTCTAGAGTAATATAAAAATGTCCAATGTTTTATTTAAAATTCCTGACAGACTTAAAAATGCCCATATATTCAATGCTGTGGGAAAAATATCTCTATTTGGCAGCAGCAGTGCACCAATGCAATGAACATGAGTTGCGAAGATTCACAAGCTTGCTAACACTATCTCCCTCCCACCCTGCCATCACAAACCCAGAACACTGTATAGACTATGATGCATCATTAACAGTCTAGTGCCAGTGAGCTTGAATTGAAAGTGATTTGTGTTATCGATAAAAGTACAAAATTTTTGTTAGAAGGTAGTTTCATAATGGAAAAAATAAACAGTATTCATATGATGCGGGTTATAAATTGAAAGTAATAGCATGTACAGAAGAAAACAGTCCATCTGAGCAACATTTTGGCCCTCTACCAAAACAAAAATCCATTCATGATTGTCAGGCTAGTAAAAAATAACTGAAAAAATGAGGAAGACTAAATGTCCAAATAGAGGACTGAAAGCAAAATGGTGAAAAGTAGAAGGCGACATATCGAAATGGATTCAATTAGAACAAAAATGATTCAAATACAGTACATGCTCATCAGCTAGTGCTACAGTGGAATGTGAGAGACTTAAGGGTGGAATTGGTTGGTGCTACAGGTTTATGAAGTGTCATGAACTTAGCATGCGAACCAAAACTAAAATAGCTCAGTAAATGCCACAAGAGTATGAAGAGAAAATGTTATCTTTGCATCACTCTATTATTCAACATAGAAAGTAGCCCAATGTGGAACTAAGATGAATGTGAATATGGACAAAACTCCTCTGACATTTGATGTGCCGAATAACAGAACTGTTGCCACGAAAAGTGCTAGAACTGTAGCTATAAAAATAAATGGACATGGAAAAATGCATTACACTGTTGTACTTTCATGTTGTGCTGACAGTACTAAACTTAATACAATGTGATCATTTTCAAGCACCAAACAATGCCAAAATCTTCTGAAATACCACTAGGTGTTGTTCATGTACATGACTAGAGCTGGATGGACAAAACTGGTTTGAAATTATGGATTAACAGATAGTGGGAAATTGTGTGCTAGATCAATTTGGTCATCATCTGAAAAATTATGTGAAAGAGAAATTGAGACAGGGACATGCAGAGCTTTCTGTTATTCTGGGAGTACCTACTTCACAATTGTAACCTCTTGATGTCTCAATAAATAAATCATTTAAAGTGTATATGAGAAAGGAAGCTTTAAAACAACCTACAGTCAAACAAGTGTGTCAGTGGATAAAACAGTCATGGTCTAGTGTGAGAGAAAACATTATTGCTTATTCATTTTATTGAGTTATTCATGTAAGGATCATCTCAGTGATACAGCAGTTGTCATGGTAATGCAATGAAAATCAATAGCTCAAAATATATGCACAGAGTATCTAAGTGAGCTTTATGAAAACAGAACAGGTGGTCAGCAATGGTCTTTGAAGAAGGAACCATCCTGACATTTGCCTGAAACGTTTTAGAAAAACCAAAGGAAATCTAAAGAAGGATGGCTGGAAAAAAGCAAACTTCATCTTCCTGAATATGATATCAGTATATTAACAGTTGCACTGCCACATTGTTTGTTTCCTATTGGATAATATTCTTTGATTTACATACAATTTGTCTCAGATAACTTATAATATAAAACACAGTTCTGCTCTCAATCACTGCACATCCTAAGTATATCTGCTGGTGACTCCTGGATCATGAACATGCTGCTGTCCTGTTGTACTAACTCCTGTCTCATAAACATTCAGCTATGCTCCTGCACATCCTCATGTCCTCCTCTCAATCACCTGGAAAACTGAGTCAGCATCCCCCCCAATAGTGAGAGAGTTACTGAACCCTAGAGAATGACAAGGTGTTACTACGATGCACTGTAGATCTTGACACACATTTTTCTTGAAAAAGCATTACATTACTCTGATGTGACAAGGTGTTGTAGTTATGCCCTTACACTATTAACTACTACTCTGAGTCCTCTAAGAAATCTCTGACTGTGTATTAAGCATTAGTTAAAAGGAATGTTTTTGTTGTCTTTTTAAACAGATGCATTTTGTTAATCTTTCTCATCTCCCTGGACAATTTATTATACAATTTTATTCACTGATAGAAATGCTGTTTTGAGTTTTTTGTTTGTTTTTCCTTGGTAAATGGAAGTCCAAACTGGCTCTTGTTCCATGATTTATCATAAAACTACTAAGAAAGTCCTTAGTAATGTTTTCCTGATATGCACAACATAGTGGTAGATGTAATCATTTGATGCAGTAAGGAAACCCAGTTGAAAAATATTCTGTATGGTGTGCCTGACTACTACTTCGAGTTATTATTCTTATGGCTCTTTTCTGAAGGTTAAAAATTGTGTCCGTGTTTTGTGCCTTCAGACCCCAGAAGAAATCCCATAGCTAAGAATTGACTAACTTATTAGTCTATCTTTCAGGATTGGTTCAAATGTTTTTCAAGAGCCTGTAAATTTAAGGAAAAAGAACTGCCCTTGAACTAAAGGACTGGGGAGTATGCATGGGTAGCCAAAATTGTGTTGACTCCTCATAATAAATGGGAAATCCTGGTTCAAGTCATGGTTTGGCACAAATTTTCATATGTCATTATTGGGTAATACATCTATACCCATGGCAGCTGATGCCATGGAATTTGCATTCAGTAAATAATTCGAAATAATATTTCATACAGATGCTGATCGTCACAGCATATGTAAGCTCAATTATTATGTTTGTTTATGGGGATTGTGTGCTGTGTATTCAAGCTGTCAGAAAAGAGATTGGAGCCTTGTCTACACCCACTTCTTTCCTATATTTTAATTTCTGTGTTGTCTTCCTGAATTCAAGCTTGATTGTGGGGACAACATCATTGTGCTTCCAGAATGAGATTTTCACTCTGCAAAGGAGTGTGCGCTGATATGAAACTTCCTTGCAGATTAAAACTGTGTGCCCAACCGAGACTCGAAGTCGGGACCTTTGCCTTTCGCGGGCACTATTTCACTATATCAAAGAAATACTTTCTGAGGATTTTCTATTATCCTACTCCCAGCTTTGATTTGTATGTAATTATACTTGCATCTACCTTTTTCAGTTTTCATGTTTTATGACATCCCATACTACTTTGCTTTTATTTTCTGCACTATATTATTGTGCCATTCAATGATTTTTTGTAGCAAGCAGTACCCTCCCATATAATTTTTATAGAATGAGAGTAATCTAGGAACTGTGGATTAGTGTAGTGCTTTTGTAAACAAATGGGAAAGTTAAGTGTCTGGGAGGATTTTCAAATCCTGCAATTATCCACCTACTTTACTTAGCTGCTGCTGTTGAAGTGACTAGTTTTGGCAATGTCTCCTCAAAAATTAATTTAAACAATGGACAGAATATAAATACTTCACAATTCTCTCTTGACAGTATCTGTAAGATTCAGTATGAGGCTGATCCTGAAATTATTGATACCCTAATGGCAGTGTTTACCACTTGTGCCTTGATAAAATTGCTCAAATTTTTAGAATGCTATTACTGATTTCACCCTCAACCCTCATGTTAATATTCATGGCTCCACATATTACCATGTTAATTTTGGGGGCTGAGACTCTTTCCAGAGCTTCAATTACTTTGCCAGAAGAAGTGTCCACATTACCACCAGATGAGTAGAACACAAACAGATTGATTAACTTCTAATGGATGTCTAGTTCTGTTAGTTCAACAGCTGCCAATTCAAAATGTTTACCTGCACTATCTTCTGTAGCTTTAAATGTGTGCTACCTCTGATAAAATACATGAATACATGATCCTGCACTCTTTAAGATAGTTCTACAGTAGCAACTTGCACCTCATGTGATGACAGCACTATATACTGTATTTCACCATCTCTACACCAGTGCTCCAATGCATATCACTGTGCTATTCAAAGATTGTAATCTAACATCAAGCTAGTGTATGTTATAATCTTCATTACAACAGGGCCTGCAGCTTTGATGAATTTTTTAAAATGATTTTGTCATGCCTTCAAGCTAACATTTCCTTTATTTTTAATAGGCTGCACATTCTGATGATGAACAGAGAAGTCTCAGGAATTTTTTGAGGTGTGCACTTCCTATCTTTTGCAAAGATTTCTAAGTTGGAGATACTTTTAAGGCAGGGACTTTGCTGTCATGATTTATCTTAAGAGAGGTGTAGTCCTTCAACCTATATATTCCTTGAGGATGTATTCAGAACTGAAAATTATAATTTGTATGTGATACTCAAGTTTAGAAAAAAAACTGTATCCATCTATTTGTTCATGGGGATTACATGGCTAGTATTGCCAGAGCTATGAGAGAAGATAACTGCAGTAGCCTAGACCTATCTTGAAGGGGAGGGAAAATGCTGAGGTAAAGAAAATAAGCCACTGATCATCTGCTCTAGCTGGTAGCTCAGAAATGAAGAGAGAGACTTTTTGGCCACAGCTCTGAGAACCCTCAGTCTCTCATGTCAGGTGGCCCTGCAGCACAATTTGATTGGCAGATGGCTTTGCTGACAGTGATTCAGCCAACTCCAATGTGAACTATTTGATTATGTCATACTGGCCTCTTTGTAAAACTGAAGTAATAAAATTACTCATGTGCCAGGGCTGGGGCACCTTTTATATCTCTTCCCCTCTCCTTGGCTTGCATAGACCACAGATGAATTTGACAATCCCAACGGGTGCTTAAATCTAGGGGTAACAATATTTTAATTTCATTTAACACTTCAGGTTGTAGTTTTGTTCAACAGTTCATATCTTGGAATGGGGCTGTAATTGTTGTGTCACTTTGCAGTGCCTACAGGCAGCACAGGACTGTGACAGCAGCAGCATTACAAAGGTAGTCAGAGATGATTTCAGAAACAGTGTTAAGGAGTACAAACAAATGAAGCACTCTTACAGCAAAGATTAGGACATAATGCAAAAATAACCAATTCATGCTTACAGCTTTGTTTTTAAGATGAATAAAGGAATTAAATGATTGACTTTTAGTTTTATTAAAGGAAGTAATGGAATAGGGGCCACTTGACATTGAAGGACCTACTTGTCAGACTGCAGTAAGTCTTGTTTCAGAATGAAGTGAATACATGGTGTCCAATGTTTTTTAGTATCTGGGTAACCCCCAGGGTGGCACCAATTAGTTACCAACTTGACATTAAGTCAAATTGAAGCCATGAACAGAGTTTTGAAACACAGTGATCTATTTTACCTGTGATCAGTAATAATGGATGCATTGAAAGTAAAATATGTTTTGATGTAATTTGAATCACTGATTAAGTTCTTTAAGTGACTTTGTAATTATTTAACTGACCAAAGAAAAGTTGCGAAACTGAAAATATGTTAATGTGTGGATGCACCAAGTCAACAACTTGATTAAATCTTTCTGAGCATCAATGAGAGTGATGTAGGAAATTAAATAGACACAACTCAGACACACAAAATGAGAACTGCAAAACATCTTGCTTCTCATTGCATTAATGTCTCTTATAGACAAAAAATAACTTTTAGAATAAACACCTGAAGAGTGACTCCTTTGACTCAAATTTACTTGATCACAGAAGGAATGTAATTAAGTGCAGTTAAACAGACTAGAAAGATTGTAAAACAACTCTTGACAATAAAACATTAAATGAACAAATTTTGAAACAGTAACAATAGTAAGCACTACATAAGAAAAATACAAAATAATAATGGTTTTCATTAAAGAAAACAATAATAGATGAGATCACACATTTATGGTTCATGACAGTAGAAAAATAATTATTCCCTAACTTCATCTTTTTACAGTCCACTGTAGTTAGGCCAAGACACGTCAACAGTTGGAGTGGCTATATGCATTCTACTATGTAACTTGCATTTAAAATGGCTGTCATGCTCAGTATCAGAACTGCAAGCTGGGCACAAGTCACTGCAGGAACAGTTATGTTAAATAAAATATGCTAAAGGCCATAGTACGGTGGCATCTCGATCTAATGAGATTAATTGGTTCTCCTGTGCCATCAACTATTCCAAGGAATTGAACAATTCCATATTGTTAGTATCCAAAAGACTGATTAGACGGGATGTAGATTGAGAGAGCGGTTAAATTGTGGAATGAATATCAGGAATGGTTTGATAGCGGCATTCAGAGTTTTTTTGCAATTTTGCAGGGAATTAACATCCTAGGATAAAGGAATGGAATGCCTGAATAGAAGTTCATTGTTATCTAACATTCCTTGGTATGTGTGAGAAGTGGAACACACAAGTGGAACCAGAATGGGGTATGGCATTGCATATAAGTAGAATAAAGGTCGTTTAATTTGACTGTCTGTTGGCCAGTGAAATTTGTTGCTTATGAGAGAAATGGTCTTCAGTATGTTTCACAGCAAAACGGAGTCTATAAATGCTGAATTGTGTCACTCATATCTAAGCAAGTAAAGACACTGGATTGCATTGCTGATGTCTACTTGGAGACTGGGCATGTGGAGCAAAGCTGGGTTGCACTTATTCGATGGCAGTTGAATAATACGTGATTCAGAGTGGTGGAGAGTGGGGTCTTATTTCTGCAGATTGTTTCAAAATAATGCAGTAACATTTCCATAATATTGGCTTGTGATCTGAAATTTTGTAATGAAAGCTTTCAAATTTTGTAAACTTTGAACATACGAGGTGTGTGAGAGAAGTAATGAGACTGAGTTTTTATCTATCAAAGTTTTACTCTTTTCAAATGACAATATTCTACCCTTCAAAGTTGTTCCCTTCAGCAGCTACAAGCCAGGACCAGAACTGAAAGGCTCTAACTGGTAGGTTCTTTAACATGTTGATGACATCCTATTCAATGTTCTCTCAAGTCCAAACATGACATCCTTTTAAGGCATTTTTCTATACTGAGAAAAGAAAAAAGTCACAAGGACTCACATCAAGTGAACAGGTGGGCTGTGGAACAATAGGGATACCTTTTGAGGTCAAAAATTCTGTAATCGAATTCCCTTTGTGAAATGAGGTGTTGTCATAATGCAACATCCATTTGTTTGCAATGACTGGCCTCACTCAATTCACCCTTTTCCTGAGTCTTTTTCAGTGACAACTTTGTAAGACACTTGGTTGACAGTTTGTCCAGGAGGAACACATTATTTATGCATGGTATCCCTACCATCAAAAAAGCAAACATTTTTATCAATTTTTGAACTTAAAGGTCACCCTGATTGAGGTTCATCTTCAGTGTGTTCTTGGAATTCTGAAAATGAATTGAATCATTGAAAAACTTATTCTCCATAGGCGTGTTTCAGCTTTTGAAAGGTTGCACTCACAGATTCCCCCAGTTTAACACAAGACTTAATGGCTTACTGTTGCTCTGTGTTGTGCTGTTCATTTTTTGTGACACACAACAAAAACACAACTTCACTGATGGTGCTCTCAAAAATTACATGATCGTTGTAAGGAGCTAAAATCGAGCTGATTATCTGGATTGGATGAACACATTGGTCTCACAAGTACAACAACACAGAGTTGCCGGATTGCTCACAGTGAAAAGTGTGTAGTGACAAACATATGAGAAATCATTCAATCAATAAAATTGGGGAATAATTAAAAGTGCAAAACAAGGTTGGAAAGGGTATACTGCTTTATTTCAGTATAATGGGGAATTGTAACATAAAGAGGTAAAAGTTATGATGCATTGGGAGCACTGGGGCTACTAGTCAAGGTACAACCACATTAGAACACAGAGAGGCATGCAGCAGAGAAAAAGTGACAGCTACATAGCTCATGTCATGTAACTGAGGCCAGATGTCCATAACAAACTGGCTGTTGTGCATACCAACAATCCATTGGGGAAGAAGTTCTAGTCAGTGAATACTAATATGAAAGTAGCATGCTTAAAAACCTATAGGATACAGACGAGAATGGTACAAATTCATCAGCTAAGCAAAGTGTTCTAGTTAATCAGGGCCTGATGAGGCAAAAATACACAGCACAATCATCAAATTGGCTAAACAATAGGTTTACATAGACAACAACAACATTATCTCCCACCTAAGACTTAAAATCATTCTTAATCCCTACATCATAATTTATACAGAGGGACAGAACATAAATTATAGCAACAAGAATTCATCAGTTGGTGTGTTTCAGTGCACATTGGCTTCTGTGTCAAATGGATCTGTCTGAGTTTTACTGGAAGTTGTTTCTTTTCTTCAAAAAAAGTTGCAGATTCAACAAGAATGGAGTACGATACTTCCTTATATGCCTTACATGGATGTCAAGTTTTATTTCAATTTCTGTATTTATAGATGATGTAACTGAATTGGAATTTCATGTAATCAGTATTTTGGGTTGTTTATTTTTTTGGTATGCTGTTTATTTCGTTAGTATTTATGTCATGCACTTTTGCAACTGTGATATTCTGGGGAATTTTAACATCTCTGCTTTCAAAATCATGTTTGCTCATTGGAAAAAATGTACACTCCTCTGTCATACTCATCCTGCTAAACTGCACTTTGCATGTGTCTATTAACATCTGTTAATGGATCCTCTAAGAAAATATCTCCATTTAAAAATATCTTTCTTTACCTCTATCGAAACAGTTTTTCTGGTACCATCTAATATTTTCTCATTTTTGTTTAACTTGAATGCTGTGGTATGTAGTTTAATGGGTTGTCAGAATGTGACCATTCATTCTGAGCTCCCTCATATCCTTATGGCAGGAATACTGCCAAAATGGTGGATATCTCCCTCAATTTGGACTTCTTGTGCTTAGAAGTTAACTACGCTTTGAAAATGGTACAGGAAATCATTATCTAAAGTGCCATCAAAATTATGGTCATGCTTCCAAGTCACTTCAAAAGTAATTGGTATTTCTTTTTGTCTATTTCCAGTTCTACATTTTGCAAAGCTATTGGGCACAGTAGCTTTTTTCAAATCCACTCAGTCTACAACACAACAGTTTCAATTCTCAACCAAAAGTAGATTTAACAAACAAAGCACTTATTTGTGTGCTTGTATCAACAATAAAAATATACTATCTACTCTTAATTTTACCTTAAAAAGTTAAGTTTGCCACCTGGGTGAGTCCTTCTCTTACTGGATTTTCTTCATGGAAGGGGAGCAAGGAGCGGTGGCAGGACCATTCCCATTCCTGCATCCCATATCTGTGTTCCTTCGAGCCCTTTGGTAACCTATTAGCAGAGCAATGCTGTCCCCTCATGTCTGATCTTTCTACAGTAGTGCTAAACACTAAGGAGCCTTGTGATCTGGATGTTTGCAATGAGTACAGTACACATCTGCAATGAATACACATCTCGTGAGCTTTACCCTGGTGGAAGACTGAATAAACTGCTGGGACTCTTCACCTGGAAATGTCAGTTGTAAGTCTCCTTAGTGTGTTTGGTGAAGCACATTTCACCTCAGGACCTATCTGTGGATCAGCCTCATGAAGGAATACATCTACACAGAGAACTTCTGCTTTGCTGAGTAGTACCTCATGCCTTTCATTCTTTTTCCCTTAGTATATATGTACTGCACGCCACAGCTCGTATTCTGTGAGCTAAATGCTCTAAGTTCTCCATGGAATTCTGGTGTAGGGTGAAAAGTTTGTCTCTGTAGTAGCTAATGCTGTGCTTATCTCTGTATCTATCCATTAGCCCTTTTGCAAGGGCATCAAGTGCCTCGGTGTTCCTCAGCAATTCCATGGAATTTACATAAGCATTTGCCTCTTCTTGCAGTTTAAGTTTGGCGACACCTACCAACAATTCATGGCTCCATGCAGACAGTCTCCCTGTATCCATAAAAGTTTGTTTGGAAGTGTGGACATATTTGTTTGGTTTATCCACAATAGTGAGAACCAGTGAACCCAATGCAACATAAATTACAGGCTAGGATGGAACCAGCTGTGGGAACCCCTAAAATGGGAAAGCAAGGCTAGCTGTATGCACAGTGATGCTTTACGGTACTCCATTTCCTATTACTTCTCTAAGGCACCTTTGCATGTGTTCTTTCCAAACAAAGTTGATCTTACATTTCTTGATAAATCTCCCGCTGTCCCTCCGATCTAGTGGTGGGCATACCTTTAAACTACTCACATCAAAACAAATAAAAAGTTTTCAGCAGCAGCTCTCAGTGACCTCTCTGGCAACATCAGACCAAACAGCATCTTTTCCCTTTAAGCAAAGCTTGTGTCATATCTTTGTTGACCAATGAATGACATGGCAGCATCAGGAAGTGACACAGCAGTGACTTCGGGTTGGTGCTGGGTCCTTGTACCCACAACATGGACTTGTGCAAGGGTGGCAGAGGTGTTGGCAGTGTTGGATGGCCTAAAACACAGCTTCAACAGTGGTCACATTGGTGATGGCAGCTCTGGGTAGACTGTGGCAGGCAGCTCGGACTGACTGTGCCATGCACACGTCCGATGAGTCATACCATGGAGCCAGATAGTCCTGAACAAAAGTTTCAAGCATCCAACCATGGCTTAGTAATTTTTATGCAGCATCTGAAAGTGAAAACAGCATGGATTTGGCATCCTGATTCTGATGCCAGTTTGTACATCCCTTTGGAGATGTAGTCAGGATTGGAAAGTGTTGTGGGCTTGTAATTAATATATGGTACTCAAGCTTAGAAAAAGGAACTTTCCAATTCATTTTCTCATGGCAAATATGTGGTAAGGATTGCCAGGGAGACAAGAGAAGATAACTCCAGTAGCCCCAGGCCCATCTAAGAGGGAAAGAGAAAATGCCAAGGTAAAGAAACTAAACCATTTAATGTCTGCTCTAAGTGACCCCTAGCAGCAGAGGAGAGAGATTTTTTCAACCATGACTCCAAGAGCCCTCAGTCTCACAAGTCAGATTACCTGCAGCATGATTTGACTGGCAGGGTGGCTTTGCTGAGAACAATTCAGCATATTCTAGCATGAATCAGTCGACTGTTGTGGTACCAGTGGAAAGACGACAGATGAAAAGGCAGTGTCTTTGTAGAATTTAAATAATATAAATTACTTTCATTCTTGGCCTGGATAATCTCGCCAATACCCATAATATCTGGTATTTGACATATGTGGTCCACACTCGCCTGATGTACTATCACAAATTTACTCTGCAAACCACCTTTCCCAATCCTGTTGATGTGCAGTTCATACCTAGTGGAGCCACATCTCCTGATAGTCTCCACTGGCACCAATGCAGTGCACTTATCAATATCTGATCATCTTTGGTGAAATATTTGCACAAGGAACCTAAAATCTCAGTCACCTGATCCAGCCCAGCACCCAGCTTTGAAAATGCTGGTGATCTGAAACTCACCCCTCCCCCCAACTTCTCCTGTAATTGGGGGCTTGCTGCTACCTAGCAGCGTTAAGCTCTTCTTTGTAAAGATAGTGCAGTTCCTAACCTTCCTACTTAGGGGCAGAGCTTGCTGTGCACTTCCTACTCCCACATCACCCAGAGACGCCTCACCCCACAACTCTGGCAGATGGAACCTGTTGCTGGCAGGAACAACAAAACTGTCAGATTGCATCTTTCTCCTGGCAGCTTTCCTACCAACTGCTAAGTACCCAACCCCACCCCTGCATCTCTGTCTTCCTTCATCCTCACTAGCTCTCTCCTAGCTTCAGCCAAATGTTCCTTAAGGGCACAGTTTTTCCATCCCTGCTCCTCTATTAACCTAATCCTGCTGCTGTCTATTCTACGGTTCCAAGAGAGCACCTCTGCAACCTCACAAGAGTTCTCCCCACTACATTCCTACCAGTGAAAACATTTGCTACAGCTCCCCCAATGCATCCCACTACCTACTTTCCTATGGAAACTTTAACAGTTTCCACTCATGGCCAAATAAAATGTCCCTGTAGAAAAAAATGTAACCTCTGATAATGTGTTGAGTTTGTTCCAGTTTGAGTTCAGTAATGACCAACATACATATGTAGACACAATTTTAGACACCAGACACACCTAACAGCAATTCAGAGTAACACAAGGTATTTCCTAAACACAACACAGAGATGTCAAATTTCATTTATGTGACAAGAAAAAGGGCATTAAGGTGGCTATTCACGGCAGAATGTATATACAAAAATATACACAGATGTGCACCTGTCATTACAAGCATGAGTTCAATATGCAAACAAAAGTCAAACCTCGGTAACAACCATCAGAAATCCAGGTAAATCTTAAATATAATGACCACTAAATATACTAAAAGGGTAACTAAAATATGAAACAGATAAAACGAACAAAAATGCATTCAATAAACTTGATCAAAACTTATGCTTTTCTAAGAACTAAAATTGCATGTGTCACTCGGCCACCATCTTGTCAATTATCTTTGCCTAATAGGTCATCAGTGTGAGTCCCTGATAGTTTTTGTACTCTCTTCTGTTACCATTCTTGAATATCAGGACGGTTATACCCTTTTACTAGTCTTCGGTGGTCCTCCTCTCTTTCCACACAATTTTCATCATTTCTTAGAGCTACTGTACCCCCATTTCTTCTGCTACTCTCATCACCTATAAACTCGGCTCATCCAAAACAGGTGCCCTCCCTACTTTAATGTTTTTGAATATGTATTCCACTTCTCTCCACAGCAAGTTGTTTTCTGTTTACAATTCCTCTTCTTCCTCCCCAGTTCCTTGTCTAGTTCTCCATTTAGGTTCAACAGATCTTCAAAATTTTCATTCCACATGATCTTAAATTCCTCTTTATTTTCTGCCTCTTGGTGAATTTTACTCACCATTTGACCATAGTCCATCATATCACTCCACCTCTTACTTTTAATCACCCTGTATAGGACTTTTTCTGAATCTTCAGTATCCTTCTCCATCCACCAACCTTCTTCTCTCCTCTGCCACCTCTCTTTTTGCCTCTTTCTTCCTTGTCTGTTACTCTTCACTTGTCTCTGCTGTCCTATTTTGCGACCATATCTTCTTTTGCACTGTATATTTTCTTTCTTTATTACACTATGGTGTTTGCTTCCATCTCTTTTTCACTGCTAGTCCTCCAGCGTTCAGTGCACTGTGTAAATAGTGTGACTGTGGTCAAGTCTTGTTTGTCTGTTTAGTAGCTTTTCGATAGACTTAGTAAATTAATTAAATAATGGCTTGCAACTGAATTGTCTTCCATGAAGTAACACTGTATTTTTTATTCTTTTAGATTGCTTATGAAAAAAACACTTTTAAGATCTCAAATGAAACAACAAGCCTACTGTTACCAGTCCCTGTTTATTTATATCCACTATGTGTTTTAAAGGTTTTAATCTCCATCATCAGATGGAGTTATGTATTAATATGAAGTGTGTGTTGTGTTTGACTTTTGGGTAAACTGTGGCACTGCCTAGTAGAGAAATGAAACACTATTTCAGAACATGGCTCTATGGATGTTTCTGACTAAAAACTAAATGTAAACTTTTTCAATAAATCACTTGATTGCATAAATGAGTATGAAGTTTAAACTTTATAAACTTTGACAGAAAAGGATTTGTGTATCACCTGAAATATTTACTCTAACATATGCATTCATCAATTTGGCCAAAGACCTCCACAAGGCTAAGACTTATTCTGAAATAATGGTTTTCTTTATAGCCTAGTAGTTTCTAGGCATCTTTGTTTTTAAAGCATGAAATTTTATATGTGATGAATTACAACAAAAAAAGGAGCCTGTGACCTTTGGAGGTATTCTATTTTAGTTATTTTACCTTCAAATTTACATGTACGATTAGTTTTTAGTCAAAGACTTTCACAGAGCCATGTTCTGAAGTAGTACCCCAAAGTCATAACACAATATGCACATGTCGTATTAACACAAAAATTCCTGATGATGTGAATGATAAACCCCTTAGCATTCATTTTCTGAGTATCAGCTTGGTGATTTGGGGACCCTGAGCCAGGGATTGGTAAGTGCCATCAGTCCTTTGTCACCATAAGCTCTGGGCATGCTTCAGCAACCAAAATGTTGCGTGGTGATGGAATGTCATGTGTCATAGGAAATGGGAATCTTGGCTTGACTGCCTGATCACAAGGATGGTAAAAACCTCTATAAAAAAAATAAACCCTCAATATCAAGGTGTGCTATGTGCTGATTAGATGCATGGTTGTTGAGGTGGAACAGTCATTAGCGGGAAACCTTTAGGGAACCTGCCTCACCTCAGTTGTATAGGGCTGACCTAGGCATGTGGGGCTCTGTCTAGGTGAACTTTTATTTCCCTAGCGGCTTGTGGGACCAGCATGGACCTTTTGAAATCTTCACTTCCTCCTCCAGAGGAAAGGGTGGGCTCCTGGTAGTTACCAACACCCAACAAAACATGAGGGGATGTGTAGCCAGTCCTCCAGACTTGGAGATTACAGTGATTCTTTCAGTATCTAGTAACAGAATACTTGCTGGTGGCTGGAACATGTTTCTTATAAGTAAACAGAAAGAGGAGATATTCTAGAAAGTTTCACCTTTTAACATACAAAAGGGTTTACAGGAACTCACCAGAAGTTTAAAATCTGTCAAGAGGCCCTGTTGGTAGAAACATCCAATTTCCAACAAGTGAAGAACATTGAGAAAGCTCAGTGCCTCAGGGAGTGTGCAATAGAAAGTGAACTGCACAACACCTTGAACTATGGCAAAGGTGATGTGACTTGCAGGTATCTGGTTGACAATCCCGAAGAAGAACTGAAAGCTGAGGGGTCCCAGGAAGGCATCGTTGATATACAGAACATTATGAAATGGGTGGATGGTGATTTCATGAGATCAGGCTTGTTTGTACCTGCTTTCAGCAGCACAAGACTTCCTCCATCTCAGCGTGTGGCATTATTTTCCTAACCCAAGGCACTGTTTTCCATGCCAGCTCTTTGGAGCACACCAACTTAGGTTGTAAGGAAGCAGCCAGTTGTGGCAGATGTGGTAAGGCCACCCATGAAGATGATGGTTGTTCGTCTCCTATAAGTGTGTAAACCACTCTGGGGATCACCCTGTATGTAGTGTCTTCCCTGAAGAAGGGAAGATGCAAGAAATAAAAACAACCAAGTATCTCTTGTATGTTGAGGCCAAAATGATCTATAAGGCCATGCAGCCTCCTGAAGTTTGCTTACCTTCTTTGTGTCTGTTCTTAAACAACAAGTTCAGATGACTGGTGCTGCTAGCCAGATGGAGGTTGCTAGTGGTAGTGCTAGTACCTGCATTTACCAATGCACTTGTGCTGCTACTGTTCCTTCAAAGCCCACACTTCCTCCCAAAACATCAGACAGCTCTGTTGTCACTAATGTTGCAGTTCTCCCTGCTTCTCCAAAGTTTCAGTCTGATCAACCATCCAGTGCTGCCACTACCTCTGCTACAGCTGTGGCTCTGAAACCTACAGAGTCAGGTTGTAAACAGTCCAAGGATGCCGATGTCATACTATCTGATGTCTCTCTTGACTCCTCAGGATGACCAGATTGGGGACAGAGCAATGGAGGGGTTGCTGTGAATGTCGATAATGTGTATAACTCCTCTGCTCTCCTCCAGGTTACTGACATGCAAGCAGTTGCTGTGGAAATTCTTGGATGTCAGTGGGTCACTGTTTGCTCACTCTGTCTACCTCCATAAGATACAATAGACTCTGAGGTTCTCATAGGCTTTGTGGAATTGTGGAACAATTCCCATGACCATTTCTCCTACTGGAAGACTTCAATTCCCATCATGCTCTACCTCTACTTGCTCTCATTGCTGGGTTTGGAGAGCCTCATGACATCTCATGAACTGTTCATCCTACACACAGGTACTCACATTCATTTCTGTACTGCTACTGGGTCATTTGCAGTTGTCGACCTCTCTTTCTACTCTCCAGCCCTCACAGATTCTGTTCATTGGGAGGTCACTGATTACCTTCATTCCAGTGACCCCTTCCCACTCCACATTCTCCACTGGATGGACCACTACCTGAAGAGAGGCCATCAAAATAGATGTTCAGCAGGACTAACTGGATGCTGTTCAGCCAGCTGGCTATGTTTGAACAGCAACAGCATCCAGGAATGGGTGGACCACATAACACGAGTGATTCATCGTGCTGCTGACTTATCCATCTCAAAATCCTCAGGTCATCTTAGGGGGCGACCTGTACCTTGGTGGACAGATGAGTGCCGTTCATCAATCTGGAACAGTTGTGTGGCTCTTTGATGATTGAAATGCCACCCTACAGCAGAAAAGCTCATCAATTTTCAAGTCGAAACAGCCAAGGCTTGACACATAATTAAGGAGAGCAAGAAAAGGTCATGGCAAGTGTTCCTTGGCTCTGTCAACCATTCCACTTGTTCTAAAAAAGTATGCAAAGCCATCCAGAGGATTTCTGCAAATTTACCAATAGCAGCAGTGCTGAAACAGGGGTATCTTCAAACAAAACCCAGAGACATTGCTCAGATGCTGGCTGAGCATTTTGCAAAAACTACTGCCAGTGCAAGCCAGGATCTGGCATTTTGTCACTACCATGTGACTGTAGAGAGGGGCAAATTGGACTTCAGGTCCAACAGTTGTAAGTCCCACAACTCCCATTTATCCATGTGGGAGCTGGAATTGACATTGCTTGAGGTTTGTGACACTGCACCCACTCATGACCAAATCTGGTTCTATGTGCATTGACATTTGCCTGCAGAGCAAAGGAAATCCTCTTCAAAAGTTTTAATCTTATATTGCAGACAGGTAACTTCCCCAACTCATTGAGGGACACAATTCTAATACATCAGCTCAAACCAGGAGAGGACCACACATCTCCCAGAAGTTACAGGAGCATCGCCTTAACAAGCTGTGTATGAAAGACTCTGGAGTGAATGATTAACCATCATCTGGTCTGGTGTTTAGAGACCAGGTAACTCCTTATCCACTCTCAGTGTCGATTCTGGAGATTTCAGTCCACTCTCAACAACCTGACACTGCTAGAGGTGGCTATTCAGCAATATGTCCTATGTAAACATCACTTTGTTAGCATATTCTTTGATATCAGTAAGGCATATGACACTACTTGGAGATACAGTATTCTGACGAAACTTCTTCAATGGAGCTTTCATCATCACCTCCTCATCTTCCTATAGTCTTTACTGTCTCAGCAGTTTTTTCAAACTCGAGTTGGTGAAAGGCTGTCAGATCATTTTGAGCAGAAGAATGGCATCCCTCAAGGCAGCATTTTAAGTGTAATCCTCCTTGCTATAGCCATAAATAGTATCACGTGTATGGTAAGGAGTCCTGTACAGTGCTCCTTATTTGTAGATGATTTTGTTGTTCTTTGTTCCTTCTCCAGAGTTGCAACAGTGAGCCATCTGTTGTAACTTACAGGCGGAGGTTAGAGGAGTGGGTTGTAAAGATGGGTTTTCAGTTTTCAGCATATAAGTGTATATGTGTTCATTTTAATCATTCTCATTGTATTTTCAATTTACCTGACTTGCACATGAGGGGCACCATCCTACATTTTAGGGACTCAGTGAGGTTTCTGGGCCTCATTTTTTATACTAAATTGTCATGGTTGCCACACCTGAGAGATATGAAAGCCAAAACTCTCAAGGCACTGAACATCATAAATTGTCTTAGTCACAGGCCTTGGGAAGCAGACAGAGCGTGCCTGCCCCTGTTTTGTAGGGATTTCAAGCATTTGTGGCTGGACTGTGGGTGCACAGTGCATGAATTGGTGAGGCCTTTTTATTTGAAGATTACTAATACTGTCCAACATGAGGGGATTTGGCTGGCCATGTGTGCTTGTAGGACAAGTCCCATAGCCAGTCTCTGTGCTGAGGCTGGGGAACTGCCACCCACCATCCAGTGACAACTCTTCATGGTGCATCAGATATGTAAGTTCCTTGCAGCTCTGACTTCACCAACATACCATACTGTTGCTTTTCTGCCTCTGGAATGCCTTTTCTCCAACCATTCATGAGCCACAGTACTGTTTAGGATCTGTGTGCAGTGTATGCAGGAGTCACTGGGTGTGGAGCAAGTACAACCTCATATCCAGGGTTTTAACCATCTGCCACCATGGTTACTGCAGAGGCCCAGAGAAATTTTAGATTTGGTGCAGTATAGGAGAGCTTGCACTCCTGCTTCTGTTTTTCATGTGATATTTTCTGATATTTTGTATGAGCACCTCAACTTTGTAGCTGTCTTCATGGATGATCTAAACAGGGTGCCTCTGTTGGTTGGTCTGTTGTTTTTGCTGGATCGTGTCCTCAAGGACCCATGCCCCAAGACTTCACTGTCTTCGACACAGAATTTTGAGGGCACTGGAGCAGATGAGACTTTCTTCCAGTGCTGAATTTCTAGTGTGCTCCAATTCTCCAAGTGGCCTTCACTCTCTACAGTGTTTGTACCCAGTGGATAAAGTAGACCAGAATATCAAGAATGCCCTCCTCCAGCTAAAATGACTGGGAGTGAAAATGTGGATCTAACTGCAAGAAGGCATGTCCTGATCTTCAGCTGTTTCAGTGTGCCATATCCCTGCATCCTATAGCCTCACTGTTGAGCTCCAGAGTCTTGTGTCAGTGAGAGGATGAGTGGCTGGAAACAACAGAAAATAAGCTCTGTCCAACAAACAGTAAGCTCTGTATAGTAAAGCCCACAATGCAGCTGTGGCATACCTTATTCCAGCCATGTCGACAGGATGAGGTCCTCCTTATTTGTCTTTACATAGGCCACAGCTCTCTGGCACATTGCTTCTTGCCCTGGTGAGAGTACCCTCCAACATGTGGTGCTTGTGACATCCAGATCACTATGGGCCACATTTTATCGGATTGTGTTTTATTTTCCAACCAATGGACCAGGGTGGATTTGAAGAAAGATCAGTTGTCTATTTTAGGTAACATTCATGTAAATGTGGTTAGAGTTTTGAAGTTTTGTCAATTGTCCAATATTTATCCCAAAATTTAATGTGTTAGCAGGGTGACTGGCTCACCATGTTTTTCGTAAACATTCAGGCAGTCACATTTTTCTGTGCCTGTGCCTTTCTTTTAGCTCCTTTGTAGTTTTACTTGAGTTTTAATTAATTGTATAGCACATTTTAGGTTTTTTGTTTTTTAGTGCTTATGTTAATATTGTCACAATTTTATCCACACTCATTTCTTCAAATGTGTGTAAGGGCACTGATAACCTTACCATTGATGAGCAGTCATAAGCTCCAGACACACACACACACACACACACACACACACACACACACACAAACACACACACACACACACACACACACACACACACACACATGAGTGATAATAATGAGCATGTTGTTTCATTCGATACTAATAACAGTCAAGGTAAAGACTAATGGAAAATGTTTGCACTTAAGCACATAAGTGTCTAAAATGTCTGGTTTTCCCTGTTCATCTGCTAGCACAATAATTCATCCATAGACAGCTTTGAGCTGCAGATATTTGTGTGACAGAACAGTTTTCAGAAGTGTATCAATGTGTTTAATTCACATAAGCCCAATAAATGGTCCCTGGCAGCCTTCACAGCAAAAAAATTAAGATGTCAAAATAGTTTTCATTGACATAAAAAAACTGTATATTAGAAATTGCCAATTACTTTGACACTTACTTACAATTTTGGCCAGTTGCCACGATGATTCCTTGTAAATATGATGACATAGCACTTTCTTTGTAAAACTGAAAACCACTCTGCCTTTATAGAAAAAACAATGATGAAAATAATATTTAGATATTAATAGTGAAGACTGTTCAGTAACAAAAAGTGGAGTAAAAAAATCAACACGAGATAAGAGCAGCAAATATGCACATTAACCCTGTGTTTGATTAGCTGTGGGGTGTTGGAGAGGAAATATAGAATTTTAGCACATTCATAGTATATGGATACCAGAAGAGCAGTTTGTTTAAACGCATCAGTATCATTTGGAGTAAACATATTTCTAGCATTGTGGGAAAAGTGTGCAGTTCTAAAAAATGGGTTTATGGCACTTGGGGACACCATGGCACCATTTGTTAATATGTCCAGAGCACTCAGTGGGTTAGCTGCAAGTTATTCTACTTTCAATGTCAAGGAAAAGTCAGTAGTCAATGGACCTCCATAACATATTTGAGGCACATTGTAGCGAGAAGTATTATAACTCTAGATGTTCTTTGAGAGTGACACTAAGGAAAAGATGTGGAAACATGTATATCCAGATAGCCTTTATCTAGGCCATCAAATTAGGAGGTGAAGTAGGATGAATAGATGAGAGAATAGTCCTTACCTCTACATGAATTGAATCCAAGTCTGTTACTGTAAAATTTGTCAATATACTGTAATTTTGTATCCTCCTTTTATCCAATTTGATAATAAATTCATAAATATTGTTTAGAAAGCTGTTAAAATATCTCAGGTGTTTTAATCAATAGTTTTGTCAGGAAATATTGGAAGGAAGTTGTCTATTATCAACAATTTTACATCCGGTTTTTGTACTTTTCTTGGTATTTTTTCTTCTGTGTGCTCCATTAATGAGAGAATGTCTACTAATGTTTTTCACTTTCTCTGTAAATACTTTTCAACAATTTAACAATATGGATTTGATGCCAGCCTTTTTATATAACAATACTGACACTCATTATCATCTACTAACCTGTAAATGCGTGCATTTTCTTTTACTGCTGGCTTGCATAGGGGTGGATTACTGCAATAAGGGACATATGTGCCATGAAAATGCTACTTGTCTCAACTTACAAACTACTTATGCATGTCACTGCAACACTGGATTTTCTGGGGACGGTCATTTGTGCCATGGTGAGTTTTATGTTAATAATAGCTCTAAAGTACTGATAAATTTTCATTTAGTGTCACATAATTTGAAAATGATAATATTCGTGGACTTTACTGTAGTTTTTGTATTAAAATGGCTTTTGTAATAGTTTCAAAAATTTGTTTTTTTGTTTCATCAGCATTTCTGTTGGAAAATAATAAACAGTGTAGATAATAATGGGTATGATATTTTGTGAAAATACATACCACATGAAGAAAAACAGTACTAAATATTTTAAACCAATACTGGAATGGTCCTGTATTACCTCCCTGCGCAAAGCCTATGTATTTTTGTGTTGATTCACTGTTAAGCAACTCATCAAGCTTCACAGGAAACTGGGGATAACACACTGTAGTTGTTGTTATGTAGTGTTAAAAAAGGCAAATAGAATTAATTATCATTATGATTTAATAATGTCTGTCTCTGTCTCTCTCTCTCTCTCTCTCTCTCTCTCTCTCTCTCTCTCTCTCTCTCTCACTCTGTCTGTGTGTATGTGTGTGTGTGAGTGGCTCCCTTCTGTCTGGCAAGGTGCACATACAGTAAGATGAAATCAGATCCTCTGCTTAACCACCACTTGAACTTAAACAATATGAGCAAGGACAGTCCAAATACAAACGACTGTGAAATTTCAGCTTTCATGTTCAATGATTCCTATCTTGGAAACAAAGCCAAGATGGAAGAAATGAAAATATTAAGGAAGAAGATATACACTGACTGACAAAAAATACACTGACTGAAAAAAAAAGTGTAGCACACTGACGGGGAGGAGGAAATGAAATGAAAGGTAATGGGTCAGAGGATATACAAAGTTATTCCAATGATTACATAAGGAATTTGGCAGTTTGAGCTCAATTATCAGTATGATATTGCACCCCCCCCTGGCCTGGGTGGATGCCCTGATTCTGTTGGAATGGCATCATGAATTCATTGTGTCCTCTCCTGAAGCAAACTGGCCCAAAATTATTGTAACTGGTCTTTGATATCACAGACTCTGGCATTGAGATGGAGCTATTGTCCAAGCTGGTCCCACACATATTCTACCAGGGACAGTTCTAGGGATCTTGCAGGTCATGCAAGTACCTGAATGCCATGCAGACAGCTCATAGAAATACATGCCTTTTGTAAATGAGTATTGTCCCGCTGTAAAATTGCACCATGATACTATTGCATGAGAGGTAACACATGAGGATGCAAGATGCCCATGACATACCATTGCACCATCACAGTTCCATCAGTTACTACCAGAAGTGACCTGAAGTCATACCTGATGGCTCCTCACACTATACACCACTGTGCCTCTTGAAACAACTGGAAGAATGGAACTTCTCCTCAGGTTGCCACCATATTCAATGATGATGGTCATCAAGGATAGTGCACTGTGAATATAAGGATGAAATTTGGAAGCCCTGTGGACCACAGACAGGCTTAGGAATTTCTTGATAAAACTGGACCAGAGTTAGCGATGAATCTGGTCTAATATTCAGTCATACAAGTAAAGCTACGCTTATTTTATCATATTCTGAAACTGAGGAGAGGAAAACATTCTTTAAATGACTTTTGCTGGTGCAAAAATTCTCTATCTAACCACTGAAGTACATTCGTTATACCAGCCAGAGTGCGGATTATATCTGCTGCTTTGTCAGGGTGAGCACAAAATACACACACACACACACACACAAGATAAAGTGACATGTATTAAACTTTAGGCCCATTTTTGCTTGTTATTTAGGACTATAATTTGTTTTAGGCATTATGAGTTTATGGAAGTTTTGGGATGTGAGATTATGTCTAGGAAAAATATTTCATTTGTTTTCAAAAAAATCACGTGAAATGAAGGGTAGTTGAAAAGTGGATGTCCTTATGGTTACAAAGTGAAACCACCTCCTGAAAACAATTAAGGGGGGGGGGGGGAGGGAGGCACACAAACTATGATAAGGCACTTCAGACTGTGTGGTTACCCCATGCGGCAATTCTGCATATTAGACCACTTCATTAACTAACTTTAAAACAACTAAAACTCAAAGATTTTGACCATCCTTGCAGTGATTCTCTTCAGGGTGAGCAACTGCTATATTGTGATAATGGTCTTCTCCTATACACTGTCTTATTTCAGTATCAGATGGCTACCAATATCACATACTGGGATGCCATTGAGTGATTTGAAGTAAAGATTGTTATGGAAGGGTGACTCTATGGTAGGTTATTTCATGTGCTACTGTGGCAGGTGATTGGTTGACAATAGAAAATCAGCAGCTTGTACCCAGGTTTAGTGTTTTCCTGCAGTGAGACATTGATGCCACACTGGCATTTTTTTGTGGCTGCTTGTATATACTGTTGAACCCAGTTCATGTAAAGCTGCCATTTTTCAGCTATATCCATTCATACATAATGTTGTTTGGAGCTCACTCAGTTCATTTTGATGGTTATTGGAAACTGATGCACAGCAACAGACACCTGCATGTGAAATTGTACCACCATCCAGCACAAAAGAATTCTGTACTACATGCGCTGACAGCCCCACTGGATGAGTACACGGACAGCCTCCAACAAGAGCTAATAACCAAGCTCCAGATAATATTGTGAATGGATATAGCAGTAGGAACATACAGTGAACTATAAGATACTGTGAAGATGAAACAGACAAAGGGACAAAAGATCCTCTTTCTGTTGCTCATTTACCTTACATGAGAGGCATCAGCGATTGCGTAAGCAAGGTGCTGTAATATGGAGGAATTCAACCAATATTTCAGAATGGCTGCAAGACTGAAGACATGTTGAGGCCCATAAAGGATTCCAAAGATGTTCTCCACATTGCACACATTGACAAACTCTGACATGAATGTGAAAAAGCCTATTTTGGTGAAATCAGGAGATGGATTAGCACTTATTATATTGCTTTAGAATCAGCATATTCTTAGAGAACCTTTGATTTGATTCTTGTTGTGAACTCTGGCACCTTACATTAGATATTAACCATACTATTGCTGTAAAGCATAACATTTAGTGTTCAGAAATATTTATTTTGTTGCAAAATCTTAAATGCATCAGTAGATGTATTCTTCTTCTTATTAATTATGCTTCAGAGAGGTACAGTGCATTTACTGAAAATAGTAGATGAGTCTTTTTATGTTTCTTCAGCTGTTCCCTCAATGATGGGAACCAACAATGATTATAACAAAATGTAAGGTGATGTGTTTCCAACAAACATCATCTTACTTGCAACTGGGGCAACACAACAGATCTACATTTACATCTACATCTCAACTTGCAGCTGAACACTATCAGGGTTATAGCCAATCTATGAATTTTAAAGAACCTTGTATGTTTTCTTGCCCAGCTGTAGATGCAGCAGGGAAAAAATAAGAGACCATATCAAAATAATTAAGAGCTCTAACAGCATGAACAGGGGGAACAATGATCCCAGTCCATCAGATTGTGTGTGTTCACCACCCAGAAGGTCCACATGACCTTGGTTCAACAGTATAAAGAAGATACCATGAGAGAACAGCTGCAGCATGCATCAACAACTCACTGCAGGGAAATACTACTTGTGGATACAAGCTGTTGATTATCAAATCGTTCAAAAGCATCCCAGAATGTGATGTCGGTAGCCACCTGGCAAATGATATAAGATAGTGTATAAGGATCTTAGTTTTTTAGTGTTTCATGATGACATGGTCTAACACCCAAAATGATTCTATTGAAAATGCTGAGGGATGTTTAATTGTGTTTCTTGTAAGTTACTGCTTATGCCAAAAGATGTTTACTTCAATTTGCAGATGTCAAGTATGTTAACAGACTCCAATTACACATTGTAGAACCAAATATATGAAGCTGAAACAATGTTAAGGTATAAATAAAACAAGAAATACCATTTACACACTAGATTCTATTCTGTATCGCTCTTTTACTCTATAAGACAGACACACACACACACACTTACACACACAACTGGTTAAGTGAATCACTTGCTTCATTTACAAAAAAATCACAGTATGTAGTTAAGAATAGTATTTTCAATAATAAGAAACTGGTGCAATACAGTAACTTTAAATCATGTCATTCATATAACTTGAGGCATGCTGAAAAGTAATGTCTCCTAAGTTTTTGTTCTGTTCTCAATGTCGGTTGAGGTATTATATGTTGTGCTTATTACTCAGCTGACTTCCCCATTTTTCTGATGCACGTTACAACCCAATGGTGGTAGAGGACTTCGGATTGTCATGTAAAACATGGCAGTGTGTAATGTAACTATGTCGGTGCATGAGAAACAGTGTACTGTAATCATGTTTATAACTGCAGAAAATGTGCCTCCAATTGAAATTCGTGGAAGAATGAAGGCTGTGTACAGTGATGATTGTCTTGACATCAGTGATGTGTCATGTTGGGTTGTTCATGCTCATAATGAGGAAACAGTGGGGCTATTCTGTGTGTGACAGAGCTCAGAGTGAACAACCACATGTGGCAACTAATGAAAGTTATCACAATCAAGTTGATGATCTCATCAGAAAAAAATCATCAGATAATACAGCTCTCAGGTAAGTGTGGCATATCTCAAGAATGTGTACAGGCCATCATTGCAGAACTGCAGTACAGAAAAATGAGTGCATGTTGGCTACGTTGAATGCTCATTCCTGACATGAAACATAGGAGGTAGGATGTCTGTCAGCAATTTCTTTTGCATTTTGAGCATGAGGCTGATGGGCTCCTCAACAGCACTGTGACAAGTGATGAAAATGCATTCACCATTTTGACCTAAAAAAATAAATCATCATTGGAGTTCTACCACAGAGGATTACTGACACCAAAAACATTCAAGATCATGCTATCAGCAAGCACAGTCATGCTCACAGAGTTCTTGGATGTTCAGGGTGTGGTGCATTTGGAATTCATACCTAAAGGCACCATCATAAGCCCAGCAAGGTACTGCAGGACCCTCAGAAACCAGAAAGCATAAATTTGAAGATTTTGTCCACACATGGAGCACCCTCTCTTTCAACATGACAATGCCAGACCACACATGAGTGCTGTGACACCTGCAACAATTGCAAATCTTGGTTTCGCTGTTATATATCATCCACCATACAGGCCATATTTGGCCCCTTCAAATTTTAATCTGTTTCAGAAACTTAAAGTAAACATTTGAGAACTTCATTTTGATAGTAATGAAGCAGTGCAAGCAGAGGTGAGGTTGTGGAATTATCAACATAGCCAAACATACTGCAGTGCTGGAATCAGCAAACTGGTCTCTCACTGGGAGAAATATGTTCACTGCCATGTTGACTATGTTGGAAAATAAATATGTAGACATGAAGAATAAATGTGTAGAATGTCAAGAAAGCTTGTTTTATTTAAAAAGCTTTAGGAGTGTTCACATAAAAAATTCAAAGACTTTACTTTTCATTATGCCCTTGTAATTCATTTTTGTATTTCTCTTTTCAGTAAGGAGAATGATGGTGATTTTATGAACATAAAAGATTTTTTCACAAATGCATTATGATTCTGTGCCATTACCTAATATTTTTCACACAATTTCAACAGATGTGGATGAATGCCAGCAAGAAGGCGGACTCGATGGACATCACTGCCATTCCAATACTCGCTGTGTCAATACTCCAGGCTCTTATGTATGTGAATGTTTGCCTGGTTATCGACGTCTTGATAAGTTCAATTGTGTGGAGTTGGATGAATGTAGCACAGGAGAACATGGATGCCATAGCCATGCTTCGTGTGTCAACACACTGGGAAGCTACCGCTGCCAATGCCAGCAGGGCTATGAAGGCGATGGATACAACTGTAAACGTCAGTAATAACATATTATTTATTTACCTTCTAGAGCTTGGTAAAATTAAAAATTTTCAATTCATTTTGTCCTTCCCTTTCATGATATTACTTTCTGCATGTTGAATTTAGAACAGACTTTTCTTCCATTCTGATTCATGACTTAATGACATCTTGTTGTTATTAAACTCATTATTTTTTACTTAATCACACATTATACCACCACACCTTTTTTTTGTGTGTGTGACTATGGAGAGTTCAGATGACTAGATTTTAACTGTTACTTCTGGTACATACTTGAAGTCAATAATACCAGTATTTTAAAATTTGCCTTAAAATCTCACACCACCTTTTGAAAAGAATTATAGTCTGATTGTACTGACATGTAAGTACTTAGAGATAACTAGTGCAGGATGTTTCAGTTGATTTGTTCATTCATTTATTCACACATAATGTTCCAGAAATCCAGGCATGAAAGGGAGCATTCACGGATGTAGAACAAATTAAGTCATACGTTTATAGGCAAAAGCAAGCTCGGCAGGCAACAAGTTATGACGAGTACTGGTCAACTCATACTTATGATTATAGGAATTAC
This sequence comes from Schistocerca cancellata, assembly GCF_023864275.1. Classification (NCBI taxonomy): domain Eukaryota; kingdom Metazoa; phylum Arthropoda; class Insecta; order Orthoptera; family Acrididae; genus Schistocerca; species Schistocerca cancellata. Next base: position 538,167,736 of record NC_064628.1, on the reverse strand, counting down.
ACTGTGTTGCTGTATACACAATTGAGCCAACACATTATGACCACATGCCCACCTTAGTGGATTCTGTGTGGCATGGATTTGATGACTTTGTGGTAGGTTTCTGGATATGTATAACAACAGATATCTATTCATAGGTCACACAGTTCCTGTAATTCCAGGTGGTTTGTGGGTTCAAAGCTGACTCCTCCTGATAGTGTTCCAGGTATGTTCCATTGAGTTAAGATGGTGCAGAGGTGCAGGTGGTTGATAATAACATAGTCCACAGCTGTCATGGTGCCTTCAGTTACCACCACAGGCCACACAGAAGCCCAGGTGAATGTCCACCATAGCACAATACTGCTCCCACTAGCCTGTGTCCATCATACAGTGCATGTTTCAAGCAGCTTGTATGATGGCGTTTCCTGACACGAGCATCAACCTGCTGCAACAAGAAACATGATTCATCTGACCAAGCAACATGTTTATATTGATCCACCGTGCACCCTTAATGATTCCATGCTCTCTGCAATCAAAACTGATGAGGCCTATGTAGCAACATGTGAAAACGTTGGGGTTGTGTTCTGCAGCACCCCATGTTCAACATGTAACCTGTGTGGTGTGCTTGTATGAGCATTGTATTCTGTCATCTCATCTGCCACAGATTGCCACCTTATCCTGCTATACCAAGTGGGTACACATTCAGCCTCCATGCTCTGTGATGATATGTGGACATCCAGCACCATCTCACAGTTTCACTCTCGTTCAACCACTTTTCATAGGTGCTCACAACAGTAGCATATGAACAAGTGACCAGCTATGCTATTTCTGAGATACTCATTCCCAGGCATCCAACCAAAAGAATCTACCTACTTCATCTGAGGTGCGCAGAAGTCTTTGCTGCATGGATAGTGGGGGTGCAGAAGAGGCATGGTGTGGGGAGGCAGAGGGATAGTAGGATAGGAATGATGTAAGATACTAGTGCTGTCTATGAGAGCATGCATGGACATGGTGGTACTAGCTCTAGTCACCACCACATAGCTGCAAGCTTCCAAAGGCAGCTACAGCATCTTCCCCCCACCCCTGTCCTACTATATTTTGTACTCCCCATCCCACGCCTATTCTGTTCCCCCATCACCCATCCTAACATTATTTGTTGCTCACCTTAGATGCAATCACAACTGGACATTAGCTCCTAGTCATGATAGTGGCTATATGTATGTGAGCCGTGAATGTGTGGGTGTTCTTTTTTTCCACATCTGATGAAGGACTTAGTGTGATAGCTAAATATCACCTAGCAGTCTTTTTTCAGTGGGTCTGTCTGTCACCAATGCCTTCTCCATGTGGTAGTACAATTTATCCTTTTCATATTGTTGTTATTCCAGCCTGGATTTTCCATTGTTTGATTTAGCCCTTTGCCAAAATCACTTATGTCCATTTCTGTCCTCATTTCTGACCCGTGGTATCAGTAGCATGATTCCCCATTTTTTTCTGTGCTACCAATACACTTTCCTTACATTGTCTTGTGCTCACAGCACTACCAGGCAGCATTGAGGCTTGCAGTGGGCTGTTGTTCACTAGGGCTTTGGCTCATCAGTGTATATTTGTATGTACATTTGGAGAAAATCAGTTACAAGTACTTTAAAAAATGCCACTGGCCTTTATCTTACAGTTTTTTAACTATTAACTATAGGCATAGTATGAAGTTCTATATAAACTAGTACTTCATACTAAGTATTTATGTAACTTTACTGATTTCAGATACCACTGTCAGCAAACTATGCTTTGTAGAAGACAGAAACCTGTTTAATATGAACATTAATACTAACTAAAATTTACATTTCAGAATGCAAATATTCTGTTACATTGCGGAAGAAGTGTCTAATAAAGCACTCATTTATTTTGTTTTTTAATATTGCAGGAATTTCAGTTTGATGTCTGTCAGCTAACATGATGATGATATATCTTGTATGTAGTAAGGGTAACACCATCAGATTCATTTATTTGTTTTATTGATGTGCAACCATTTTTGGTGTTACAGTGCACCATTTTCAGTCCCCTCTATGACTCTGGGTTATCTCATTGATTCCAGGAATCATATACTTTCTGTAGGAGGTCAAAAGCATCAGCAGCTGCTAAACTGAAGCATCTTATTGTGCATGGTGTGTATGATGTAATAAACTTTCCTGTCACATAAAATAAACAAACCACACACATAAGCAATGCACACCATGAAAATGACTTATTATTGTTATGTTGTCAACTGAAGTAGTCACCTGATGGAAGGTGTGTCCAAGGTCATTCTGTGATTGGCTGTTGCTATGGCAGATTTCCTGTAAACAACTAGCTGTCAATCACTCTGTTATTTTAATCCAGATACGGGCCACATGTTGAGTCGTAAAGACTTCAATTAACTCACAAACATGTGAAGCCAAAAAAATCCAAGTGCCTATGAACTTAAAGATCTTTAGTCATTTCTTGGCAAAATAAATTATTATGTAAAATTTATAACAAATTCCACCAGGCTCCTTAATAGTCTACACAAGAAATGTGCAAAATGTGAATGGTCACAGTAGTTCCAGGAGGCTTGTCATAGGTTAGAACATTAGTTAAAAGTCTGCTTCTTGTCTAGCGACTTATGAACCATCAGCACCGTTATCCTGGTCACCACATCTCAACATCCTCACAAAAACGATGATGTATGGAACAGCCCATCACCCATGTCTTTAAAACACTCACTTTGGCCCAGATCAGTTACCCACAACTCAAATTTAAAAAAAAAAAGAATACCAGTAGCTACCATATTGGCACCAAAAAATTCCATTCATTTCTTTACAGCAAAAAATTTCATTTCATATTAGACCATACACCATTAATTTCATTGTTCAGTCTTAAAAACTGCCTCCTAGAAAAAATGACACAAAGCCTACAACATGTGGCCCTTTTCCTCAGCAATTACAGTTATTCAGTTGACTACACTTACAGTACACTGTGATAACTCAGATGCCCTGTCCAGACTATAAGTGATACTGAATTAGAAAGTAACTTTCATATGATGTGCCATTGCCAAGCAACATAGCTTGATGAAACTTGGACCATACATAGAACTGCCATAGTATAGTGCAGATAGTAACTGAAAGAAATATGCAATGAGACAAACAGAAATAACACTTTTATTCATAGACAGTAATTACATTGAAGTCCTCATGATGGTCCCCTGGGTATTACAGAAGGTGGGACATGGTCCTTAATAGGGTGTGTCACCACTAAGGATCGCAATACATGCTCCACAGATTGCCCCCATGCTGGCCACAAGGATGGTAAGGGGGACTTGTGGTAGGGTGTTCCTTGCCTCCAGCTGCACAGTTGACAACTGCTAGATGTTCATTAGTACACACGGGTGCACTGCAGTACATCTCTCCAACACATACCCCATCTGCTCAATGGGATTTAAGTCAGGTGAATGGGCAGGCCAGTCCATTTGCTGAATATCCTCTCATTCCAAGAGCTCCTCTGCCTGCACAGATCAATGCAGTCATGCATTGTCATCCATAAAAATGAAGTCAGGGCCAAATATACCCCTGAGAACATGTACATGTGTAAGGAGTACAGTGTTATAATAACACTGACTAATTTGTGCACTGTGTTTGAAGATTTGGGGATTAGTATGCCCATGCACCATGATGCCTTGTCACACCATAATGTCTGGTGCATTAGGTGCCTTAATTTGATGAGAGGGGCAACACGTAATGCACCCAGGAATGTTATTGAACATGATGGTTTTTGTGAGCTGTATGCCAAGGTGAGGCATAATGTTGCATGGGCATAATGGCCTCCAAATCTTTCAACACATTACACTCAATGGTCACCTTTATTGTAACACTGCAGTTGTTCCCCACATACATCTTCTCAGTGGTGCATTTGGCCCTGATTTCAGTTTTCTGGATAGCAGTACAAGGCCACATGAAACTGTGTAAGTGGAGGAGCTCTTGGAACAAGAAAATATTGGCTGAATGAACAGGCCTGCACACTCCCCTAACTTAAAACCCACTGAGCACATGTTGGATGCAGTGAGGAGATGCAGTGCATGTACCAGTAACCATCCAACAATTATCAACCACACTGTTGATATCCCCTACCAATCTCGTGGCCAAAAAGTTGGCACATTGCAGAGCATGCATTACCTTCCATAGTTGGCACACACCCTATTAGGAACCACGTCCCACCTTTGTAATGTCCAGGGGTGACTTCAGTGTAATTATTCTGTTTGAATAAGTGTGTCATTTCCGTTCATCTCATTGCAAATTTCATTTAATTACCATCTATACTGTACTGTAGCAGCTCTTTTTAGGTATTGTCCAAGTTTCATCAAGCTATGTTACTTGGCAATGACACATTATGTAAAAGTTTTGCACATCACTATAGATGACACCTTATGGACCACCCTACAAGTGTTTCATGTCACTGTATCCATAATATTGAAAGCTGTATCTGAGGACCCTATCCCCAAACAAACTAAACTAAACTCCTCCTGAACAGGCCATGAAGGCCCAACAGTACTGACCGTCCTCCGTGTCATCCTTAGACCATGGGTATCACTGGCTGCGGATGTGGAGGTGAATGTGGTCACCACACCACTCTCCAGGCCGTATGTCAGTTTCCGAGACTGGAGCCGCTACATCTCTATCAAGTGGCTCCTCAGTTTGCCTCACAAGGGCTGAGTGCACCCCGTGTGCCAACAGTGCTCAGCAGACCGGTTGGTCACCCATCCAAGCGCTAGCCCAGCCCGACAATGCTTAACTTCGGTGATCTGATGAGGACTGGTGTTACCACTGTGGCAAGGCCATATCCCCAAACAAGTTAAGAAATATATTCATGATGATTGGCCAGAAGGCCTCCCACCTAACTTTCTTCCAGAACTCCACACATATTTTTCCCTGAAAGCAAGGATTTAGGTTGTACAGGAATTAATGATGGTGACATCAGATGCCAATGACTTCCGGTGATGTCATCCTGTTGCCACTGCATCATTAAGTCATAAACCTCCTGTATGCTGACCCAGGGGGTGACACACATGAAGATGCTTACAGGGTGGCATGCCTACTGTCCGAGCATCATGTAAGATACTGAGAGGACAGCCTGCTCCAGCAAGAGCTGTCGGTCAACCTAGTCAGGACCCCTGCAAGTGTTCCAAGCCTGGCTAAATGTGCTGTATCCATGGCAGTGCATTCATCTGGACTTTGCCGTCCCTTTGCTCACAGAGATGTGGCTCATCATGATAGACTCATTTTCCATGTTTCTTAGATAGTTCAAAAGTCAGATACCAGAGAAAGAGAGACAATAAGTGCCTCGTGGAAAATATTTTTCATTAGAGAGGTCCAATAAATGATCATTTTGGATAATGGTCCTCAGTTTTCTCCAGTATGTTTCAAGAATTCTGCTCTTGGAATGGAATAAAACACCTGCCAATGGCGCCATACCATCCAGCCTCCAATGATGAAGCTGAGCAGTAGGTCTGCACCTTTAAGGTGTGGGTGTGGAAGAAGGTGTCAGGTGTGACAAGGCTCAGGTCCTGACCCACTTCCAGCTTCCTACATGACCATACCGCCAAAACAAGGGCATACTATGGTGCAGCTGCTGCGTTGTAACTAACACCAGACCTTCTGTGAGCTCCCGCATCTACAATATGCTCGCACCATCCCATCCATTGCTGTTGCTACTCACTGGACACAGAGGTTTGAGCTTACAGCTTTGGGGGGTCCAGGATAAGTACCAGAAGTCATCAGAGTCACTTGGTGATGACAAATGTTCACAGTGGATGGCAATGTCATCATGCTGGTACACCACACCAACCAGCTACACCCACAATTAGCAGTCTCCATCTCGAGACCACCAACAACATCACTGTAGCTGGCTTGATACAACTGCAAATGCCATCAGAACTGTTTCCACATCAAATGGGATCCTTTTCCACCTCAAGCATCTGTCTTCCAGCATGGACCCCGGCGACCAGGCCCTAACATCAGCACCACACTTCCACCACAGTCATAGAATACAGCAACAACAGACGTAAAGATGGGCAATGAAACTTTAGCTGACTTGCCCACCTCATGCCCTCCACTACTGATTTGGTGATCACAATACCAAACTCATTGGATTCTATTAGGAAGTTTGTGCACCATGACAACCCAACAAGTATGGCGAACAAGGGAATCTCCAGCATTGGTTACTTAATCTTGAAGCATTCTTTTATCATTATTGCATATAAGTTTCAATTACAGAGTGATCACATTCAGTGCTAAAATAAAAATAAAAACACACAAAATCAAATGTAAATGATCAATGCGCAAACATGTGAGTCATTTTACAATGGAGAACATTGCGTTTTACAAGATAAGTCTTGGTATGTACTATATCATGTAAAACTCAATGTTCTCTATTGTAAAATGACACATATGTTTCCACATTGATCATTTAGGTTTGAATTTGTGTGTTTTTATTTTTATTTTAGTAAGGAAGGTGATCACTCAGTGACTGAAATTGATATGCAATAATAATTTAAAAAAAGGGTTTCAAATTTATGTGACCAATGCTGGAGTCTCCCTTGTTTGCAACACCAAAAGGGACACTTCTGCCCCACATGCCATTGAAAGGGGGAGCCATGCTGTATTTCTGTAGTCCTTCAGTGATGTCAGTACCCTGTTGTGTCGATTATCAGTGACTTCTGTAGCAACCAATAAGAAGCACCAGTGGACTGTCACTTGGGCATGGGTGCTAATGTCAAGACAGAGATAAAACCTGATTGCTGGACCACTGTAAGACACTTCAAACCAAGCTGTTCTAAAGTTGCTACCTAACTTGCACTCTACTTTCATGACCTGGTTCCTTACTTGATTTCGAGAGGTCTGTGTTTTGATTGATTTTCTATGAATTATTGGTGGATTTACTTGAACATGGGCTATATGTATTATTCTCTTGGAGTTTGCTACAATTTATGACAACCTGGTGCTGGCTGGAACTGTGAACTACCAAGTAATTATGACAAATCATATTTTGGTGTAAAGAAGAGTGGTTTGCACTAAAGCAGGTGTATAAAAATATGAAAAGCTTTATTAAAAAAAAAAATTAAAAAACGATTGAACCTCTTACAACATTACAGCAGACGGCAAATAAAAAAGCTTTTCTATAAATTTCTCTGGATAATTTATGTTTATCTTCAAGAGTCTGTTAATTCAGTTCCTTCAACAACTCCATGACAGTGTCCCATGGATCAAACAAACTTGTGACTATCTATGCTGTCCTTCTCTATATATGTTCAATATCCCCTGTTAATTCTACTTGCTTCAGCTCCCATACACTTCAGGATGGGTCGCATGAGTGATTTGTAAACAATCTCTTTTGTAGACTAATTGCATTTCCCCAGTATTTTACCAGCAAAACAAAGGCTACCACCTGCTTTATTCATGACTGAACCTATGTGATCATTCCATTTCATATCCTTGCAAAGTCTTACACCCAGGTATTTGTAGGATTTGGCCAGTTACAGCTGTGACTCATTGATAGTATGTAGTATTTCTGGTGACTGTAGTGATGTTTCTAAGAGAATAATAACTTTTGTGCTGACCTGATAGGATGATCCTACGGTTATCTTCACGATAAATAAATGACCCAGATGTACTCTGTCATGTGGATATTTTTCAGTGCACAAGGTGTGGGCTACATCTATTTGCTAAACCCTATCACAAAGTCACATTTGCCATATTGCTTGATGGAGTAATAGTCCTTCATTGCTAACAAAATTTTAAAAAGAGAAAGGGAAATGTATTGAACTATTTATATGTACAGACAGCCAGTAGCAGTAAACACAATAGTGAAGTCATTTGTGTATGTAGGAAGGAAATCACAAAATGTACCAATATTTACATTCTGCCAGAAATTTCCTTACTGATGGATACTTTTTTTATAATATCACACACTGTCATGACTGAAATTACAAGTCAACATGAATGATGCAACTGACTGCAGACTACATACCATGGTGACTGAACACCAAAGCAGTGACTATGCTCAATCTACTGCCAGTTGCCTTTCATTTCTTCCTATAACCAAGTGCTCAACTCACAAGAAGTATATATTTCCAGACTCATGCTTATTGTACTTCTTTGTATATGTACTAACAAATCACAAAATACTCAGCACTTTCATTTAGATGTGTGTATTTTCCCCTTCATAAGCTTGAAATCCATTCCTTAATTTCTCTTTGCCAATATTTCTTTATCCTGTGCCAGTGTAAAAATACTTATATAAATAAATGATAATTTTTATTGCAAGTATCCACAGTACTGAATGAGAAAATAGTAAGTGGATTAAAAAGATCAATGAGATCCTAGTACTAGCTATCACAGATAACAGGGGTGTGTCAGAACTTTGATGGGAACTAAGGAGTGTTTTAATAAGATTTGGTTGAAGTAATTGAAGAATCACTCTCTGTAGGCTCTTTAAGTTTGATTCTGTGTCATGTTTAGGTAGAATAGTTTGCATCCAGGTCTTGTGTATTCATACGTCAGTATTCCAGTGAGCAAATGAGGATCATGGCACAACTCTCATTGACATTGTTTTAGATGCCATTGTCATTAATTAGACTTGTAGTCATAATAAATAGTTTCTCTGACCATTATGACCAAACATTAACATTAAACATGTTATTAAATTGCTATTACATTATCAAAGGAATAATGGAAAATTATTGTTGAATACAGTAACAAATGATAGCTCAGAATATTTATACAAAGTTCAAAGAAATAACTATAACTGTAAGCAGATGGGCAGCAAACAGTCTCTGTGAAAGAGAAATTAACCCATCCGTAAATATATTCATACACAGCTCCAGATGCAGTTTTCTGTTATGACGAATTGCAGTTGATTGTAACTCATTTAAGGAGAAAATGTGATAAACATATAAAATTTTCTATCTAGGACTTATTTTAACTTGAAGGAGTAGCAGAAGTCAAGAAATAAAACTACCATGTTAGTAGTACAGCTAAGTACTCCACTGTCTCACCAAAAAGATAAAAAGTATATGTGATAGATAAAAATTGGTTGAACAGGAAATATATATAGTTGAGTTTCAGTTCTGCAGCTTTTGCTGTGATACAGATGATGACAATGAAGTCTTTGGCCACAAAATGCAATGAATAATATAGGGTGTTAAAAAAAGGTGTCATATATTTTGAGAGGTGACAGTACCAAAACAAGAAAAAAACCCTAATAAGCAGGGGCTCTGAAATGCATACCTTAAGCACTGTAAGCACTTGTTCATCTTTGATACTGTGAAACACATCTCTTCTACTGCAAGCTCTTTGCTTTCCATATTTTGGGAAAACGCAGTATGGAACAAAAAAAGGAAAAATTGTCAAGTAAATGTAGACTCTAAAATGCATGCCCTAAGAGTTTTGAGCACTTGTTCAGGAGAAGAGATATGTTTCACAGTAGCAAAGATGGTATGCATTTTAGAGCCTTTGTTTACTCAGCATTTTCTTCTTTTGGTCTACATCTACATCCATACTCCCCAAGCCAAAGTACAGTGCTTGGCAGAGCATGTCCTGTGGCACAACTAGTCATTTACTTTCCTGCTCCACCTGCAAACAGAGCGAGAGAAAATCAAGCATCTATATACCTCATTATGAGCCATAATTTCTCTTGTCTTTGTGGTCATTATGCAAAATGTTCATTGGCAGCAGTGGTATTGTACTGCAGTCAGCTTCAAACGTCTGTTCTCTAAATTTTCTCAATATAGTTTCTGGGAAACAATATTGCCTTCCTTGAATGGATTCCCATTTGAGTTCCTAAAGCAACTTTGTAATACTTGCATGTTGTTCTGACTACCAGTAACAAATCTAGTGGCCCTCCTCTGAATTGTTTTCATGTCCTACTACCTCCTCCCAAAATATGGAAAGCAAAGAGCTTACAGTAGATGTGTTTCACAGTATTGAAGATGAACAAGAGCTCGTACCTATTAAGGCATGCTAAATTTAGAGCCCATGCTTATTGGACTTTTTTCCTTGTTTTGGTGGGTACCACCACCTCAAAATATTCAACACTTTTATTAACACTGTGTCCAGGGATGGGAAATAAATGATCATTTGCTGATGCCCTTGATGTACTCAAGCTGAGGCTACAGATATCATTAAAGACCACAATGTCTGAAACTGTTGGAAACTGGTTAGAAAAGTCACTAGGCTCTATTGCTTTGCTCATATGAATGTGCTTCCCCTTGTCTAGAAACATCATGCTAACTCAGTGTAATCCCTCGTTGGCTATTTTTACATATAGTCAATGATCCAGAGTACATTTCCTGACAGACAGAAATACACAGTATTAGTGCCTATTTAGAAAAGTGGATCTATTAAATAAGTCATAGTAACACTTCCATCTCATACCATACTTTTTCAAAGATTGTTGAAGAAGTGCGCTGTTACACAGTACAAATCTACTATTTTAACAACTTGGTAATGAACAGTCAGTTTGGCTATCATAATGAGTTATCTACAAAGAAAGCTATGCTTAGTCTCAGAAGTCAAAACTTTGACATAAATTTATATATTACCATTTTTGTATTTTTAAAGGCTTTGTCAGTGTAGAACATAAAAATGTAAACTAAGATATTATGCTCTAATTGATATATTGCTTGATCGCTGACATCATTACATGAATCAGCTGTACAACAGGATTAACATTCAACTTATATTGGTGGAAAATCCTATATGTACTGAACACACATTTGGGGGAAGTGGTTTTCATTGCTATCTGACATTCCTAGTTAAGCTAGTAACTACAAGGTTCCTTTCTTTTCATAAAGTATGACAACCTACATGGTTTAATACTTCACCTGCTTCCATTTTTTGTCTACCTTAATAATCTACCTAAGCCTTTAGTAGACTTTCCATGAAATGTAATATTCTATCATGACACAAATTTATTGTGAAAGAACTAAACTCAAACATTCTAGACACAACCAGCTGAAATGGCTTAGTAATGAGTCTCACCTGGCAACTAAAATCTTAATTTTATAGAAGTCCATCATATCCAATTGATAATCAGTAACAATGAATTACTGATTTTGGTAGTAGATGTTGACCACTTGCTACACCAAACTTCATGTAGGAAATTTCTTGGTATCCAAATTAACTACAAATTAAAATGCAGACAACAAAGTGATAAGTTAATAAAACAAATGATAAGCTTGCTCCTAGTCAGCTCTTGCAAAATTAAGTGGAACCACACTGACAAAATGTTAAGAAGTCATTCTCAGAAAAGTGTGACTCTATTTTACATAACCTGATTCCTAAAAAACCTTGAAAGTTACTGCAAGAAAAGAGTGGAATCTTTGCATATCTGATACTGGCATATCTCTACTACTTTGTCAAAATTCAACTTGTTACTCATCATTCTGGTGCAGTCTTTTAAATTAATTGCACAAAAAGATAAAGTAGGAATCAGAGGTTTTTTCTTCTTCTTCTTTTTTTCTTTTTAAATGAAAATTGAAGTAAAATTGGATCTCTGTATAGTATCTGCATATTTTGTTTCTTTTTATACAAAACTCTGTCAAATATAGGCAGCAGTTTGTTTTAGACAGATTTTCATTCACACAGAACATAAAAACTGTTGTCCTTCAGCTTTAGATTCACGAAGTTGTTAAATGTCCACCTTCATAGCTGAGTGGTCATTGCAAAAGATTGCCATCCAAGGGACCCGGGGTTGATTCCTGGCTGGGTTGGTGATTTTCACTGCTTGGACTCTGGGCACACATGAAGAAAAAAATGTTGACTGTATTGCTATAAATAAACAACAATTAAATAGCATAACAGGAAAAGTAGCATTTTATAACAGTTGTGTGAGACACTAATTGCAGCTGTCTTAGGAATATGCACTACATAAGTCACTTCTTAATAAAAACTAGCTATTAATTTAGTTTACAGAAGCAGCTAATTACATCTTATACATGTAATAATGTATCTTTTGACTTGCTACTCGTAACTAAGGATTTTTCTACACGATGGGCGACACGGAACATAGTGTATATAAATATGAATAATCTGTTGTACTTATCACTTGTTTTAATTGAAAATAATTTTCAATGAATCATCCAGTTGGATAGCAATCCACTGCAATTCCACCAGTTTCCAACAATCACTTTATCATTGTAGTCTTCTTACACAGTTATTGCATTTGAGGGAGAGGCTTGTTTTACTGGAGCTGTGAATTCAGTGCATATATTTTTTCTTAGATTGTGGAATCATCTAGCTCTAATTATTGTGTCCCAGTTTTCAGAACATTGATGGTGGTAGTGGTGGTGGTGTTGGTTGTGGTGGGGGAGGCATTGTTTCCAAAATCAAATATTAAATCTTTTGTTTCAGCTGTGTGCAATCAGACCTGCTTGAATGGTGGAGAGTGCATTGCACCAGGAAAGTGCCAGTGCAGACAAGGTTATGTTGGTGACTATTGTGAACAAGATCTTGATGAATGTAGCACTGAGATGCATAACTGCCATCAAAGCTCACAATGTGTAAATATGCCTGGTTGGTACTACTGTCGCTGTAAAACTGGTTTCCGTGCATTGCCTCACCACGATTCTGTCCTGGGAGCGATATGTCAAGGTGGTGCCTTTTTAATAGTTTCTGCAATTTACACATAAATAGCTAGATTTAATGTCTAAAAATTTAATTGTTGGTTTCTCTATCATTCTCTCCTGCTGTACCTCTCTTACCAACAGTCTAGGAACATTCTATGAACAATCGTGTTTTCTATGATAATATTGTTTCCTCCAGTCTTATCCTCTTTTGACTTATGTGCCTCCCAAAGTTAGCATTTGTGTAATCTTTCTTTTACTGCTTCTGTTCTGTCATCCAGTAAATAGAAGCTTTTTCATTAATTATTTTATTGTAACATTTTGAGGGGTGAGTTTCCTTGTGGAGGTTTGATGAAAGAATTAATCTCTGTTCTTGTTTAAAGGAAATGTTACATATCCATTATGAGGTAACAGCCAGATGCAGCTAAATGCCAGAACTTAAAAAGACAGATACAGCAGTATGTGTATGTCTTATATTTACAGCAAAAGAATGTATGGCCGCTTTGGGCTAGACTCAGGCATGCTTAGCTGGGTTCCTGGGGATAGCAGATGACAGTTTCAGAATCCATGGTTTGCAGTCACTAGCTCATGTGAAAGGCAGGCTAGCAGAATACTGGCAGGTAGTGGGATTTAGAGCTGCTGGAAAAACCCAACCATTCGGCTGCAGTAGGTGAGGGTGGTGAGGATGCTCAGTTTGGCAGAAACTGCCTTTCTTTATTATTCAATAAACGGGTAATTTCCTCAACAACCACTGATATTTTGAAAGGTGAACTCCTCACCATTTTCAAGGCACAAATGAAACAGGAGATCCCCATGTATAGCAACTTACTTGCTCAGTGGGCACGACTATGTCAACCAGGAAACAAAATATAGCCTATGCAGAAAGACAACACACACTGTAAACAACTAGCACCAGTACAAAATCAGAGATAACCAATGCCATACATTAGCAGTAGTGAAATATTAATGAACAATGGGTGAGCAAGTAGCACTAACTCTCTATCAATAACACCTGGCATTGGTTATCTTGGTGCTAGATTTTTATGGTGTGTTTTGTCTTTCTGTGTGGGCCACCTTTCATTTCCTGGTTTATGTAGCTCCGACCACTGAAGGCTTTAGTGGACATGGATAGAGATCTGTCATTTCATTTGTGCCTAGAAAATGAAAGTATGTTTATGTATTGAAATATCAGTTGTTGTTGAGGAAGTTAGCTGGGTGCATTTCCATGTTATTTGTATCGATCAAAACATATGTATGTTGAAACAATAAGGCACTGTTCTGTGACATAGAAGCAACTTACATTGGTGAAGAACATAGAAAGTAGCTGAAGTGGCTTAACTGGTTCACACTGGGATGCTGGCAATACAGCACTGACTCATATCTTTATTGTATTGTCCAATGCAACAGAAAGTGCTGGTAGCTCCACATAACTGTGTTATATGATACAAATTTCAAATTATCAGAAGTGCTTCAAATAAATTGTTTTATGTGAATGAAACAAAGCTACATATGAGGGTCACTCCAAAAGAAATGCACACTATTTTTTTAAAAATCCATCTTTTATTCTACATGTATGAATGCAGAGTCTCATGGCAGTAACATTGAATAAAATGTTCTTGGGTTTCCAACCATGTCAATTGCTTAAAACTACACGAGAAAACTATCCAGAGAAATCTGCATTAGCTGAGCATGGGTTAGAAAATGGTCGCCATATAAAATTTGATGATACCTCTGTCGTGGCTTGCACTAATGGCTTCTGGGACAGTTTAATAAAGTGAGCTATTGAAATAAAAATTACCACAGACACCCTGATTAGAGATGGTGGCTTGCAGCTCAGCGCTGCTTGGGATCCAGCGATCGTGCGGTTGAAGAGGGCACATTGAACGCTGACTCAAAACATGCCCATATATGGCAATGTCATGGCCACCAGAGATGTCACAGCTGGCAGCTAGTGTATATAAAGGCACACCAACAGCCCACTGGCAGTCATACCACTTGACAATGGCCAAGGAGTGCTTGGCCAAAAGCTCGTGTAGTTTTAAGCAATTGATGCATTTGGAAACCTGAGAACATTTTATTCAATTTTATTCTACATGTTTCAAAGTTTTACAGTGTGTTGATACATTCTTTAGGAACAATATTTTCATTTCTCCACATATTTCCCATCCGTCTCAACTGCCTTACACCGTCTTGGAACCAGCGCCTGTGTACCCGCTCGGTAAAATTCTGGACCAACCTATTGGAGCCACTGTTCGGCAGCATGCACAAGGGAGTCATCATCTTCATACCTTATTCCATGAAGAGTGTCTTTCAGTTTCCCAAAGAGGTGATAGTCATATGGAGCCAGGTCAGGACTATAAGGCGGGTGTTTTAGTGTTGTTCATTCGAGTTTTGTGATCGCTTCCATGGTTTTTTGACTGACATGTGGCCGTGCATTGTCGTGCAACAGCAAAACATCCTACTCTTGCCGATGTGGTCAAACATGACTCAGTCGAGCTTGAAGTTTCCTCAGTGTCATCACATATGCATCAGAATTTATGGTGGTTCCACTTGGCATGATGTCCACAAGCAAGAGTCCTTTGGAATCGAAAAACACCGTAGCCATAACTTTTCCGGCAGAAGGTGTGGTTTTGCATTTTTTTTTCTTGGGTGAGTTTGCATGATGCCACTCCACTGATTGCCTCTTCATCTCTGGCAAAAAATGATGGAGCCATGTTTCATCACCTGTCACAATTCTTTCAAGAAATACATCTCCACCATTCTCGTACTGTTCCAAAAGTTCACTGCATTCTTCTTGTTTCTTTGTGAGTCACTGTCAACATCCTGGGAACCCACCTTGCACAAACCTTTTCTAACACCAACACTTTCAATATTCTACAAACATTTCCTTCCCCTATCCCAACATAGCATGACAATTCGTTCACTGTGATGCATCTGTCAGCAGTCACCAATTCGTTAACTCTCTGCACATTGTCTGGAGAGTGTGCAGTATGAGGCCTGCTGCTGCGAGGACAATCCTCAATATTTCCGTGCCCGCTTTCATCATGTAACCTGCTTGCCCATCAACTAACTGTACTGCAATCGACAGCAGCATCTCCATACACCTTTTTCAACCTCTTGTGGATGTTTCCCACTGTCTTGTTTTCACAGCACAGGAATTCTATGACAGCATGTTGCTTCTGACGATCATCAAGTGTAGCAACCATCTTGAAGACATGCTGTGATGGCACCAGTCATGGGAACAGTTTGAACTAAGTTTGAAAACAAACGGAAAGGATGTATCTACACACTGTAAAACTTTCACACATGCAGAATGAAAACTGTATTTTTACAAAAATAGTGTGCATTTCTTTTGGAGTGACCCTCGTACATCTCTGTACTTCATTTGTCAGTAAAGATATCATTTTTTGTGCAAAAAGTTAAAAACCATGTGTTTTTGACTTTGCTTGTGTTCTCCACTATGCACAGTATTTCATTTGGAAACTATCAATAAAAAAAATTTTTTTTTTTTTTTACATCTTACAGTCCTACATCACAGGTTGATAATTAACTGGTTTTCCTTTTGCTGTTCCCATAATTACTGTGATACTTCACAAATACATAATTATGAAAATGTGAAGAAAGCTTGCAAAATAGAAGTTTTGTTGTCCAGATTGCAGCTGTATGTATCTGGATAACTAGTTTCAGCGAACAATATTACGAAAAGGAAAGTTGCTACTCACCGTACAGCAGAGATGCATCTCACACACAAATGACTGCAGTCTCTGGCAGCTGAAGCCACACATGAGTTGTGTTTGCATGAGTGTGTGTGTGTGTGTGTGTGTGTGTGTGTGTGTGTGTGTGTGTGTGTGTGTGTGTGCGCCATCTATTTTCAACAAAGGCCTTGTTTGCCGAAAGCTTATTTGTGACAGTCTTTTGTTGTGCCTATCTGTGACTCAGCATCTCCACTGTATGGTGAGTTGCAACTTTCCTTTTCATATTATTGTTACATTCCATCCTGGATTTTCCATTGCTTAGTTTCAGAAAAGTTATATTGCCATCTTCTGATCATCAGCTATGTGAATTATAAACCCACCACATGTGGCACACTGCCGTCTGGCCATTTATAGCATGAAGGTAAACTTACCAAAGAAACACTCCCATGCAACACTAAGTACATTAAAATTAAAACCGTAAGTGAATCAGCAAGGCACAGAGGTGTCAGATACATCAGGTAGAGCATATGCACTGCTGCCTGATGTGTGTATGTTGTTAACTGATTCCATTCTCATTCTGTGGAATTCAAGAAATTTGTGACTGTGCTGAGAGACATCACAAGAAACCACAACTGAACTATGTTTGATATTAACAGTGTTGTATGAATGCACCCAGTACTTCCTTTTCTTTTTCAGTTTTTTGGGCTTAAAATAAAGATAAGTCACAATAGTGTTGTTCCATAAAAACACGGGAGAATTGCCGCATGTAAGTAACATCCTGCCACAATATTTCGGCACAGAGTCTTCTGGCCTTCTTCAGGTGAGTGCCACTGTAGTAGTCTGGCGAGTACACAATGAGCTCCGCTATTTAAAGCCATACTGAGGTGACATTGGGTGTGTGCTGCACAGCATGCGTGTTCATAACAGCTCCATCCACTGCGTCTTGCACCCTCCATAGTGAACTCGCCAGACTACTACAGTGGCACTCACCTGAAGATGGCCAGAAGACTCTGCACCAAAATATCGTGGTAGGACGTTACTGACATCTGGCAGTTCTCTCATGTTTTTATGGAACAATCGGTATGCCGGGAAAGCTTTAAACATCACACAATAGTGTTCTCTCCAGAAAAGCTTATGATTACAACTGAAACTGAAACAAAAACATGATTTGTGCTGTCTTGTTGCTTGTCATATGGTGAGCTGCGTCGTGTGTCATATCACATATCATATCGTCCCAGTAAGGAACACGAGTATTGCACCAAGAAGTGTCACATCATGTGACCTATATAACAGTCTGTTGCATTGTATCATCTCAGTGTGAACTACACCTGATGGTAAAATGCTTCTCGAAGTGGTGATAGTTTGTATGGTTATCTGATGCATAGGAATTGTTGTTGTGAGGTTTCCCAAAAACTATATTCTAGGGATTTGGTTGGAAATGTGATTGGAAAGAAAATTATTTGAAAGTTGTTTATGATCTATGTGATGGAGGGATTTAGTAGATGGGACTCAAGGTGCTGCCTATTTAGGCAGGAGAAAGTGGGTTGGAAGCTTCATTTGGCAAGGGGCAGGCAGGATATGATGTGAAGGAGCAACTTACTTTCCATTTTTATTATTAGTGACTAGCACTACAGAAATCAGATCCATGTACTAGCACTGCAAGCAAGCTCCTAAGTGCATGCAATTAAAAAAAAAAGAAAGAAGAGAATAAGACAGTACTCTGAAACAGAATATGTAAGACAGTTGGCAGGAACTTATGAGCATACAAATGACACTTATGATTGATTTTGATGAAAGTAACCACAGCTTACTTCCAGAGATTTAGCTGATAAACAAATTATTTAATTGTCTTCAATCATACCAACTACCAATAATGGTAGGATTCCTTTTGGACATTCAGTTATATGGATTCACTCTTATTTGTGTAGATGATCTTAAAAATAACTGATTAAATGCTCCATCTGGTAAACTTTTAAATTATTTACATTAGAGGAAAACTATTTCAAGTTCATACCATTCCAGGTTTGCAGAATAATAAAAATTATTATTGACACTGATTATCTTAATGTAATAAAAATAATATTTATTACATTTGATAGTGATATAATTATTATTTTAATATTTCAGAGGTTAGTGTATTAAAATATTGGTTTTGGGACTGTGGATATGAAACTTTTTCTACTTCTGAAGTTTTAAAATTGGGGGCAACACTTATTTTTTTTAAAACTATTGAAACAATGGAAAGCCCAGCATGGAATGCCATATGTGTGAGCTCCATTTGCATGTGTGTGTGTGTGTGTGTGTGTGTGTGTGTGTGTGTGTGTGTGTGTGTGAGAGAGAGAGAGAGAGAGAGAGAGAGAGAGAGAGAGAGAGAGAGAGGGAGAGAGAGAGAGGGAGAGAGAGAGAGAGAGAGAGAGAGAGAGAGAGAGAGAGAGAGAGAGAGTCTGCTGTCTGTTTTTGTCGAAGGCATCATGGGCCGAAAGCTTTATTTGTGACAGTCTTTTTGTTGTGCATATGTGCAACTCAGCATCTCCACTATATGGTGAGTAACAATTTTCCTTTTCATGAAACTAATGTTTACACTTTATCTTTTTACTTCATTATTAGCATATTTTGCTGCTGTTTACATTTTTTCTTCAAAATGTAGGCATCTTATATCTTCACTTTCTATTAGTTCTACAAGCATCTGGAATGATTCCCATTTTGAGGAGTTTACTATTTCCTGCACTGAATTCTGCAAAGTTGAAATGCTGTGTTCATTCAATGCTGTATTCTCTTTTAAATTATTTATTTCTAGCTTATTGTACTTTAGTTCAGATCTTATTCCCAATAAGATTACATTTGCAGTTTATCTTGAGCCTCTGTTATTAAACAGACAGTATACACTTGTATTAAAATGTCAGTACAGAAACATCTTGTTGTAGTTTTTGCTTTTGCAGTTGTTCAGGAAGTCCTGCTTTAATTCAGTTTTCATTTTCTCATGTTCATTTACCTCACATCTAGCCATTGTCCATTTAATTACCCTATCCTATCACAGTTTATATGACTTTATTTCCTTGTTTTCATTACTAAATACAAAAGCGACAGAAGTTTACTAAACTGTACAATTAGCTCACCATATATTATTGTATAGTTCTCATAGACTGGTTTGACAGTGGTAGTGTAAGTTAACAGTAAAAAGGATGGTGTTATTTGCTACCAGAGCAACTACAGCAGCACTGAAGTTGGTGACATTGTCAAAATAGGTAGTGTCATTGAAGTCCACAGTGGCACCAGCTAAGGCTCATCAGCTTTCTCTACAGCACCTGCACAAAGGATTTGGGGTCCCTCCATCTATTGAAAATTGCTCCTGTCTTGATGTTGGAGTACACATTTGCTGGCTTTCTGATTTTTATATGTAATATAAATGCAGTGATTTGTGTGTGTGACATTCACTTCCTTTTGCTGATAAACTTTAGAAAACTGCTTTTGCTTTCAGTTAATCTGATATTACCACAGATGATGTAAAACTGATCATTCAATCATATGTCTCATAAAAACCAATGATGTATGATAAAATTTCAAGGAGTTTCTGCAAGTTGAGGATGATATTACTTAGGTTACACAGAAGCACTAAAATATGCTTTGTAATGCTGTACCATATCAATTTGATAAATTTTTGTAAAATTGGTTTCTGTTGCTGCCAACTTATCTTTTAACTGTCGGCAGTTCAAACATACAGCAAATGATGGCATACAAGCATCTGCCAACAGCAAAATGTGTCAAAGGCTTTAGGAAGAGTATGCAATGCTTCATAACAACAAATTGCCTCTGATGATCGTTATGTCACAGCTGTTTGCATTAGATTTGTTTTAGCAGTTACGAGTGGGATTGTGCACATGCGCAGTTGAGTAGTACCTTCTCCCACTTCTGGCTACAGAAATGTGGCTGTTGGCTGTGTAAGCAGCTAGATGCTACTGGGAAAAAATTTGCCAGTGCGACTGAGCTGCCAGATTCATGCATGTGCAGCAGGCCCAGATCTAGGTTTCGGGGTGGGGGAGCAAATTTTCTTGAGGGAAAAAAACCTTGTTTCTCAAAGCACCTAGCATCCAGCACACGTTGGTCTATTGATTATTCATATGACTTTGAAACGCATCCCTGTCTATATTTGAACACATTCTAAATTGATTTCTGAATTAATCATAAGTTGATTTGTGAATGGAATCCTCGACACATCTAGAAACAAACTTCCCTGCAGACAAAAGGGGCTATATGAGCTGAGTGGAGTAAAGCCAAATGAATGAATGCCAACTGCTTTCTCGTTATGTGGTTGATTGGGTTTTGTGAATGATGAGCATTTTAAAATTACTAGCAAACTCCATAGATTCAGGCTACCAGATTGGAAATAAATGACTAACAGGAATAACAGGTAAGGATGATTATCTATCATCTTCTTGGTGTATCCAAGAAAATGAAATTTTGTCAGAAAATTTGTGGCCAGATCGCTATACTAGTAAGGGCCAGTTGCACAGTCCCCATCTAGCAGGCGCTTTAAGTTCTATTCTGGAAGTAGCACTGAAAATGTGTTGTACAAACAGGTAACAATGCCTAGCCGGAGAATAATCGTGGTATAACTAAACTGGTGATTCTGGAAGAGTTAGTGAGGTTAAACGGTGAATAAGTTTTGACATTGGCAGGAATAGTTAAAGAATTAGTGATGACAAGACTGTTTGTTAGAAAGAGGAAGGAGAAAAATGGGGACATCACACAAATTATGGAAGAATATGACGATTCCAAATTTGTATGAAAATTTTGTACTACTACTTTTCGATCTCATGCTTGAGAAACTGGAGTGTATGAATGAAGTGTGAAACTATTTCCTAACATAAAGCTTTTTGCTTATAGTGGGCCTAATAGGCATTTGATATGGTACTTCATGAATTATATCCTGTCATGTTATAAAAATGACCATTTCTGCCAAAACAGTCTCATTTATTTGGTGTGTTTTACAATTGCTGCAGTATTAGAAAGGCCAGTTTAGTCTTATCTATCAGACAATGACAAAATAGACGTAATCAGATTGAGAAACCACGCTAGTCTTGGGTCCTATTTGTATTAACATCTTTTTTAGTATTAGACAACAACATTTCGATTTTTCATGTAGCAAAATGTTGGATGAACTTTGATGAAGTAATAGATTCTTTCACAGAAAGGAAAGCATGCTATGTAAAGCTGTAGCAAGATTAGAGAGAAAAAAATTCTAACGATTGAAGAAAAGTGTACTGTCTTGCTTGTCTCTTGTCTTTACTGGTTTTATGTATCTATATTTAATTTTATGTCACACAAAGCACCAAGTTGTTAGCTAATAGGGAATAAAGACTGCAAATTTTCTGAAGAGTTCTTTTGTTTTAAAAAAACGAGAGGCAGGATGTCAAACCGGTCAATTGGAAGCAGGAGAGGCACCAAAGGACATTTTAATTTCCGCTGTCCTGAATATAGTTTTATGGTATCCATTACAAGATGTACATGTTTCAATTACACAGGGCGAAATACAGCAACATGGGATAGAAGAATGCTGTGCGAAGAGGCGTGGCACTGCACTTTGGCACACTTAAGACCAAATAACATGTCTTACATTTCCTCGAATATGTATGTTTCATGCATCAGACACTTCAAAAAGATGTGCACTACGAAATGAACATGTTTTTGAAAATTCGATTTTAAATTTTTGACGTCCTATCTCAAATGCTCGAGGGACCGGGGAGGGGGGCGGGGGGGTTAATGCCACAATCTAGTATTGCTCCAGTTCACCCTGTTTCCTCTTCATTTACTGCTCTCACGTCAAATGAAAAGAAAACGGATGGATTTCTGTGGCCAGGAGCTATCAAGTGAATGAAAATACATTCACATAATTACGGAAGGCTAAGATATGGTATTAGTTTCAGATTTTATTTTATTTCCATCTTTCTGACAGTCAAGCATTAATTGCCTTGCACAACAATTAAGTTATTTTAGTCAGTTTGCTAAAGAAATTTTCCTTTATTAATCTTTTCCACTGAGGCAGTCAATATATTTGAAATGAAGTGTTTAATTCCACACTATTGGCTAGTTTAAACTGTTAACTGCATTTCAACATTTTCATCTTCTAGCACATATGGCGTTATGCCATAATAAAGAACCAAACATGAGATAACACAGTGCTGGTACTCCAAGAAAATTTACATCCTGAAAACCACATTGAAAAGCTTAATATCAGGTCAAGGCCTACTTCACTGGGAATCTGGACATACAAATGTGCACTAAAGTGCTCATTTTAGTATGGGTCATGAAATTCAGGTGCTCTTGGAGTGTCTTCTGATGTCTTGTTTCTTTTATGACATAATGTAAGATCTTTTAATGTTTTACATGTACGAACATACGGGCCTCCTATGTCATCGTAGCTGCACAAGCATGGTGGTGCCTGTTATCAGGCACTCTCTGGAAATTGTTGAAATGAACCTATTTCTAACAGGTAGTGGGAAAATATTGTGAATAATGGTTTGAAAAGTGTTACTTTCAATGTAAATTTCCTTTTACGCAAGTTGAACTATGTGTGAGAATGTACGATGAATTTCTTAAATCACATAGCGTTTGACTCTCATTTAAAAATCAACTCATTGATAATGAGCCATTTAGATGAATTTTGAGCCCAGAAGATCAGACATTTATGATGTTAAAAATTTAACTGGCACATTTGTGTGATATACCTTAAAGTGTAATATGTGCATAAAAGACCAACATTATATGTGAAAGCTTAGGTTCTCTTGCAGCATATTAATCTCAGATACTAATATTATATGTGATAGCTTTGTGTTTTTTATAGCAACTCCATGTATATTAATTTAAGCAATTAACTTTTCCTGTTTGTGTGTTCACGCTACTTAACAGTGATGTTGCTATTGGCTGACTACATCACGTGACCTAAGCTCTGAATATCTGCTGTCATGGGCTGGCGAGATCACTTGACATGAGCTATGACTGCTTACAAAAGTGCAAGTAATATGGAATGTTTGGTGGAATTTGAATTTATACTTTGATAATACGAAAATATGAGCATAATTGTTACTATAAATTAAAGATCTTTGTTTTTTCCCTGAGTTTAGTTTTCTAAAGGACCAGGAAATTCAATGCCTGTGTATAAAACCATAACAATTCAAAGGATTGATGAGCTACACAGTTCTGACAGAAAGGATACTGTCAGTTAACAGGGAAAAAGTATGTTTTCACTGAGGAGAAAGTGTATTTTTAATCGGGAAATCCGGAAGAAATCTGGGAATTTTTTTCCTTGTCCGCGTACACACCCTGTAACAATTAATTGTGAAAACTACAGCTTTGTTAGTGGTGGGCTTGATAAAACATCCTGTGAAACATCACTAAATGCCTTCTCTGAAAACAGCCTAGAACAGATAGTTAGGAAGCCCACTCATGCTGGAAATATATTGGACCTAGTGGCAACAATAGACCTGACCTCTTTGGGGATGTCCACATTGAAATTAGAATCAGTGACCATGATGAGATTGTGGCAACAAAGATTACCAAAGTACAAAGGACATATAAAAGGAGCAGGAAGATATATATGATCACTAAACTAGATAAAAAATAAGTAGTGTCGTATCTCAGTGAGAAACTTGAAATTTTCAGCACAAGTTAGGAACATGCAGAGGAACTATGGCTCATGTTTAAAAGAATAGTTCACCATGCAGTGGGTAGATATGTACTTAGTACGAGTGTGGTTTGAAAAGTTCTTGGAATGGAACAGAAAAAAGTACTTACATCACCGAAACTTTTTTTATTTTTCAATGTAATCTCCTTGTAGATTAATGCACTTGTTCCAGCAATGTTCCAGTGACTTGATCCCATCTCGAAAATGAGTTTCCTGCAGGCCTGCAAAATAGTTGTCAACTCCGGCTAACAATTCTTAGTTTGAAGAGAATCTTCGTCCACCAAGAAAAATTTCAGGTTTGGGTAGATATGGAAGTCTGACGAAGCCATATCAGGTGAATAAAGCAGGTTTGGTGACAATTCATACCTCAGTTCATGTAATCTTGCCATGGTGACAGCATATGTGTGCGGGTGCACATTCATACCTTAGTTCGTGTAATCTTGCCATAGTGACAGCACATGTATGCAGGTGCGCATTGGCTTGATGGACTTTCTTCCTTTCTGAACCTGATCTTTTTGACATATCTTTTGTTGCAATTTGTCCAGGAGGTTACCATAGTATTCTCCAGTAATTGTTTGCACAGTGGGGAGAAAATGTACAACCCCCTGTGTGTTGCTCACATAGGGATCATGAGGATAAGATTATTATAATTACTGGATGCACAGATGCACTGAAATAATCATACTTACCATGCTTCATATGTGAATGGAACAGGAGGAGATCCTAATATCTGATATAATGGGACATATCCCCTGCCATGCACCTCATGGTGGTTTGCAGAATATTGATGTAGATGTAGATGTTGTTTTGAGCTTGTAACTGAGGGATATGTTGAGATTCTTGGTAAATCAGTACTTTCTGAGTTTGACATACAGCCAGCATAGAAAAAGTAAATCAACCTATAAATTTCTTCACTGTAAATATTTTTATGTAAGGGTAGTTTTTAAAACTTTTAATCACTTCATTTTCATCAATAAGTGGTCAGTCAATTTCAGCTAGAAAATGCTTTTTGCTCTAATCAGTCACTTCTGTAAAAAATGTATATTTATGTGAGAGAAGTTTCATTATAATAAATCAGTACTGTAATGTTAGTGCAGTAACTGTATTCTCATAAAACACACTTTAAAAACTTGTGTCTTATTGAACTGTGAAAATATTAGTTTTAAGTGAATTCATTGACAGTGCAAAAGCAGCTAATTAATTTTATTTTAGTTACAATGATATTTTGAATCTTTTGTTGTCGTGGCAATTTTGCCAACGATGCAGATGGCCAACAGCACAAACCTGACATCTACCATGCAGTTTTCTATGGTCAGGTCTGCTTTTCGGTGTTACTTGGCTGCAATCCCATATGGTGAACTCACACACACGACTGCAGTCTCAGGCAACTGAAACCAGTTGCCTGAGAATGCATTTGAATGTGTGAGTTGCATTTGTGTGTGTGTGTGTGTGTGTGTGTGTGTGTGTGTGTGTATTGTTGATGAAGGCCTTAATGGCTGAAAGCTTTAATTGTGAGAGTCTTTTTGTTGTGCCTATCTGTGACTCAGCACCTCCACTATATGGTGAGTAGCAACTTCCTTCTCATAGTAATGTTACATTCCATCCTGGATTTTCCATTGTTTGAATACACTAGAAATCAATCCTTATGCTAAAAACATAATAAAAAGTATACAAATAAAACTTTTTCTTTACTTACTGAATGTGGCTGAAGCAAGAAAGTATGTTTCATGTTTTACATATTGTGACACTACCAAAAGTATATTTATAATGACCATCAGGGTTCTTTCTACTCAAACATCTCTGAAATTAAGTACAAAAGAGACAGCTCATTACATACCACAAATGAAATTGTAATGTAATCCACTGACGTACCTGATGATGAGGCTGTAAGCTCTCAAAACACATCCTGGGAGAAAATAAAAATGATTGATACAGACAAATGTTTAATTCAGATTGCTACTTAACTGTAAAGAAGAAATGCCAAGTTGCAGACAGACATAATTAAAACACACTCACATATAGCTTTTGGCCACAGCATTTGTCGGTAAAAAAGACACACACACACACACACACACACACACACACACACACACAGAAGCAAGCACATCTCACATACACATGATTGCCAACTCCAGCATCTTGGGCCAGAATGCAACATCACACAGGATGCAAGCAATCTTGATGGATGGGGAAGAGGAAGGGGAAGAGATAGTAGTGTACGGATGGGGTGAGAGCCAAACGCTGTCTGGTGGAGTATGCAGGGAACTAGACTGCCAACAGGCATAGAGTCAGGAGGTTGTGGGGCAGGGAGGTGGGTAAAAAAGGAGCAAAAAGGAGAGGGGCATGGAAAGACAGGCAGATGCATTGGCAGAGGGCTGCGAATATACAGGGTGGGAGTTGAGAATGGAGAGGAGTTGATAGGACAGAGGAAGTGGGAACTATTGGTTTGAGGGTGTGGGGACAGTATGTTATCATAGTTTGAGGCAGGGATAATTGTGGGAACGGATAATTCGTTGTATGGTTAACTCCCATCTGTACAGTTCAGAAAAGCTGGTGGTGGAGAGAAGGCTCCAGATGTTTCAGGTAGTAAAGCAGCCATTGAAATCAAATGTGTTATGTTCAGCTGCATGCTGTACCACAGGGTGGTCTACTGTTCTCTTGGCCGCAGTCTGGCTGTGGCCGTTCATCCTGAAGGGTAGCTGGTTGGTAGTCATATCAATGTAAAAAGCTGTGCAATGATTGCAGCAGAGCTTGTAAATGACATGGCTGCTTTTACAGGTTGTCCGGACCCTGATGTGGTAGGATAAACTTGTGACAGGACTGGAATAGGAGGTGCTGGGTGGGTGGATTGGTCAGGTTTTGCACCTGGGTCTTCCATAGAGATATAATCGTTGTGGGAATTGGTTGGCATGGACAAGGATGTTGTGGAGGTTGTGTGAGTGATGGATCACAATTTTAGCAGGGGTGGGAGGTATCTTGGATAGGATGTCCCTTATTTCAGGGCATGATGATAAGTAATAAGAGCCTTGGCAAAAGATGTGGTTCAGTTGTTCCAGTCCATAGTGATACTGGGTGATGAAAGGCCTTGGTGAAACCTTCAGCATACTGAGCAACAGAGTTTTTGTCACTGCAAGTATACCATCCTGGGTAGCCAGGCTGTATGGGAGGGATTTTTTGGTTAGAAAGGGATGATGGCTGCCAAAATTTAGGTACTGATGGTGGTTGGTGGGTTTAATGTAGATAAAGGAGCAGATGGTGCCATCAAAGAGGATGAGGTCAATATCTAAGAAGGTGGCACATTGGGTTGAGGAGGACCACGTGAAGCGGATGGGAGAGAATGTGTTGAGGTTGTGAAGAAACAATGATATGGTGTCTTGGCCCTGAATCCAGATTATGAAAATATCATCAATGAACCTGAATGAGACTAGCTTCTGTAGATGACCCATGAAATGGTTGGCATATGAGGGTCCACACAGATGCCCATGCCTGTGCAGCAGATATTTTTTTTTTATATCTTCCCTACACATGGGATGTAGTTGTGGGTTAGGATGAAGTTAATAAGGTGTATGACCAATGCGGTAGTGGCTTGGGAGTCTGAAGGACATTGGGAAAAATAGTGTTCAACAGCAGGAATCCGTGGGCATAATGGATGTTCATGTGTAGGGAGGTGGCATCACCAGTGATGAGTAGAGATCCAGGAGGTAAAGGGATGGAGATGGTGGAGAGGCATCCCAGAACTACCTCCACTCCCTCCACAAGATACTACTACTCTGCAATCCTTACTCCATACATCACATCTCTGAAATTGCATCCTTTGTCTCCAGCAAGTGAAAGAGCATTCCAGACAACATCTCCATAAGTTATCCAACCTGTTGACACCCTACTGCTGCCTTGAGGTACAACTATCCAACTCCTATTGTATCCAAAGTGTTCCTCCTCATCCACCCCTCACAGTAGCTAAATGCCATGTGAACGACTTTTTCAACTCTCCACATCCTCCATAACTCCCTTCCAACACTCCACCATATCCCAATCCAGAGCCAAAACATTTGCATAACACTGTTGTTAACCTTTCCATCAAAACCATCAGCACCACAGGAGTTTCAGTTCTATCCAAAGGCTTCATCTTTAGCCCTAAACTCCAATTTAACCAAGCTGGACTTGTCAAAACCTACTCTCCTTCTTCAGATCCCTACAACGGAAGAACTTCCTTGCCACCAATCCCTCCAACCAAAACCACTCTAATTCCAACAGTGAGCCTTGGTTCTTCCAGTTCATACCATCATCCAACCATGATCCTCCTCCCCCCCACCCCTCCCACCTAACCACCCACTGGTCACCTTCAAGGAATTCCTTACCACCAACGTAGCCTCACTATGCTTCCACAGGTCCCTTCCTCAGAACACCAACCTTTTGTTAGAAGTAAGAGCAGCCACTTACAACATCAAAACAAATTCTGATCTACTCATCCTACCTGCAGACAAAGGTTCCACCACTATTGTTATGAATTGCAGAGACTACCTGGCAGAGGGCCTCTGTCAGTTGTCTGACTCCTCCACCTATAAACTCTGCTAGAGCGATTCCATCCCAGAAGTCCAGCACAAACTCCAATCCCTGCTTAAAGCCTTAGGCTCTTCCCAGAACATCTCCCCTGAATCCACTTGCCTCATCAGCTCTATGACATCCCACACACCCACCTTCTACACCTTCTACATGCTCCCCAAAATATACAAATCCAACAGTCCTGGACAGCCCATTGTGGCTGGTTATTGTGCCCACACTGAAAGAATTTAGGCCCTCATTGACCAGCCTCCAACCAATTGCTCATAATCTAGCCTCCCATGTCAAAGACACTAACCACTTCCTTCACCAGCTGTCCACCTCCGCCTTCCCTTTACCTCCTGGATCCCTACTCATCACTGTTGATGCCACCTCCCTATACACCAATATCTCTCATTCCCATGGTCTTACCGCTATTGAGCACTAACCTTTCCCAATGTCCTTCAGACTCCAAACCCATTACCACCTTTCTCGTACACCTTACTGACTTTATCCTAACCCACAACTACCTCTCATTTGAAGGGAAGGTATATAAAAAAAAAATCTGCAGCCCAGCCATGGGCACGCTCATATGTCAACCTTTTTATTGGCCATCTAGAGAAGACCTTCCTAACCTCTCAAAACACCAAGCCCCTAGTCTCCTAGTCTGGTTCAGGTTCATTGATGATATCTTCATGATCTGGATTCAGGGCTGGATACCATATCTTCATTCCTTCACAACCCCAACACATTCTCTCTCATCTGCTTCACATAGCCCTCCTCAACCTTGTGTGCCAGCTTCCTAGATGTTGACCTCCTCCTTTCTGATGGCTCCATCTGTACCTCTGTCCACATTAAACCCACCAAACACCAACAGTACCTGCATTTTGACAAACTCCCTTGCTTACTATGCTGAGAGATTTGTCAAGGCTGTTACAGACAGGCACTGTCCCCCAGACCTAGCCTGGAAACAATTCTCCCACACCATTTTACCTCACACTCCCAGTCCTCCCACCAACCCTAAAGAACCAGCCACAAAGTAGTGTCCCCTTCATCCCTTAGTACAACCCCAGACTGGAACACAATATCTTAGTTTATCCCATTGGCACTCCAAATCTCACCCCCTGACAACAAGGATCAATATCCCTATGGAAGAATTAGGTGCAAAACCTGCCCAATCCACCCGCCCATCACTTCCTATTCCAGTCCTGTCACAGGTCATCCTACCTCATAAGGGACCAGGCTACCTGTGAAAGCAGCCATGCCACTTACTAGTTCTGTTGAAATCATTGCACAGTTTTTTACATTGGTATGACTACCAACCAGCTATCCACACCTGAAAGGCCAATGCCAGAATGCAGCCAAGAGCAAAGTAGACCACCCTGTGGCAGTGCACTAAGCTGAACATAACGCACTTAATTTCAATGGCCTCTTCACTACCCAAGCCATCTAGATCCTATC
Organism: Schistocerca cancellata; assembly: GCF_023864275.1. Taxonomy (NCBI): domain Eukaryota; kingdom Metazoa; phylum Arthropoda; class Insecta; order Orthoptera; family Acrididae; genus Schistocerca; species Schistocerca cancellata. The sequence goes on along the minus strand of NC_064628.1, from coordinate 538,137,756 downwards.
CTCCGCAACAGCCTTTCTGAACTGCACAGATCGGAGCTATCTTTACAACACATTGTCTGCTCCCATAATTATCCCAGCCCCATCCTACTGTAATGTACTGTCCACACACCCTCAAACCTACAGTGTCCACTTACTCTGTCCTATCAACTCCTTCCTATTCTCATCTCCAACTCTGTTTATTCGTAGCCCTCTGCCAATGCATCTGCCCATCTTTCCCTACTCCTCTCCTTCTTTGCTCCTTTTCTCTCCATCTCCCTGCCCCACAACCTCCTGGTGCTGCACTTGTTGACAGTCTAGTCCCTGCACACTCCACCAGACAGTATTTGTTTCTCTCACCACCCATATACTGCTGCCCCTTCCACTTATGCTTCCCCAATCCATTCAGATTGCTGTTTGCATCTCATATGATGTTGCATTCCAGCCTGAGATGCTGAAGTTGGCAGTTGTGTGTGCATGAGATGTGTTTGCTTGTGTGTGTGTGTGTGTGTGTGTGTGTGTGTGTGTGTGTGTGTTTGTGTGTGTGTGTGTGTTTCCCTTTTACTGATGAAGGCTGTGGATGAAAGCCATATGTGAGTGTGTTTTAATTGTGCCTGTCCACAGCTTGAGGTGTCTTCTTTATGGTAAGTAGCAATGTGTCTTTTCCTACATTGTTGATATTCCTACCTGGAGTTTCCATTGTTTAATTTATGTCATAAACTTTCATAATTTTGAAACCACAGCCAAATTTGGACAACATGTCATTGAATTTAATTAATTTAATTTGTCTTTATTATTGTTGCTCTACATTATTTGATTTCTTTCATACATCAAACACAGTTTAATTTTGGAGATACAGTTTTATATTTTCTTTTTACAGATGTAGATGAGTGTTCTGAAGGTCTCCACACATGTCATCCCTCTGCAAAATGTATTAATACGGAAGGGAGTTTTCAGTGTTCTTGCAGTGATACTGAAACACCCAACTGCAAACTAAGTAAGTATGTTAATGAATTGAATCCTGATTTTTTATACAGAAATGACTGAATGAATCTTATTTGGTTGAATGAAATAAATACTTAAGATTTTCTCATATATTGATTTTTTATCCTGAATTCTTAGAGTCTTGTTATTTTCTGTGACTTTTTTACAGCTATCAACAATTTTTCCTCTTTTATATCATTCTTCGTATCTAATGGAGAAAGACCCTTAATTTGAAAAGCTTGGAGATTTTTATTGAGTTGTAATTCTCTTGTACATTTTCCTGTAAACACACCTGTCACATGTTAGTATACATATTGCACTTACATACTTTGCTTCTGAAAAATCTTATGATTATAAGTTATAATTTTTTCTTGTCACTCATACTCCAGCTGTTCCTAGTTCAGCAGTTCATTGGTATACTTTACTTTTTGTTTCAAATTGTGTGAAATGTAAAATGAGTTTAACTTAAAGAAGCATCTTTCATCACATACATATTGGCATCTCTGTCACAGCTCTTTTGAAATTGTACATTGAAGCAGTTAATTTCTGAAGAAATAACTGATGTTGATAGGCCATTCAGAGAACAGTCTAAATGGCAGTTCACATGAGTTTGTTACACAAATTGTAGCATGTAGGTTAGCCTGTCATAAGGTTAACCAGTCTCAAAGAAAATATAAGAAGACAACACACTTAATCTAGGAAATAAATGATATAATGTAATTGTAAAAAGTCATTCATGTCCCAGTAGTTATGGAAACTGGCAAGATTCATGTATTGTATTCTTTAGATGAATTATTAGCATAATTAGTTCCAGGTAGTAAGATCAATAAATAGTTTATTGCCCATTGATCAAGTGATCAATAATTAGTATCATAATTAGACAAACAGCCTTTTCTGTCAGAGATTTGCAACAGAGAGGTTTTTTAAATTTTAATTTGATGTTTTAATGTTTCTAAGTGAAGTGCATGTCCAAAATTTAGTAACATTGCTTGTTTGACAGGTTGTATGTTTGAGGGAGATGAACTGATGAATGGTGGAGTTGTGACCCCAAAAGGCAGACCATGTCATCGCTGTGAATGTTCTGATGGTGTTGTCTCCTGTCGTGATCCCATATGTGACTGCAGCCAACGGAGCAGTCGCAATGATAAATGTTGTCCTCAGTGTGATCCTAGTGCAGCTTGCCATCATCAAGAACTGAGGCATGTTGTGTTTCGAAGTGGTGAACGTTGGATCTATCAGTGCCAAACATGTGAATGTCTGGTAAGAACCATAATAAAAGAGCACCTACTGTGGGCTTAGTTTATGAATTATGGTTATTATGATATTGTTGGTTTTTAAATGTTATGTGCTTGTGTATTCTTAAATTGGATCATGAAGAGGTCATGTGACTTCCAAAATGGCAGTAACCCTTCAATTTCACACCAGTTTGGTGACTTCCATATCAATGTCACCAAATATTCATTCAAAAAAATTTTCATTTTCCATCATGAGACTGAGAAGGCCCTGTTGTGGGCTTTCCCATTCAAGAAACATTTGATGTTCTCACCAGAATCCAAATCCAGGGCCTCCACGGCAATAAATGTGGCCCATGATGGTACTCACAAGATGATGGGGCCTGACAGCAAGACACAGATGTTGTGAACAGTGTGCACAGGCATCTGCATTGAACCAAGATTTTGTAGCAACTTGCTGTGAACCATGTTTCATTGCTCTGTTGTTGTAGTTGACTCCCAACATAGGTTTCAAGAGCTCCTGAATTAATTTTTACTGCAGTCTGTATGGGATAGCACCTCAGTTTTCTTTTATTACATTGATATTGTGTTTTATGTCTGCCCCGATAGCTGAGTGGTCAGCATGACGGATTGCCGTCCTACAGGCCCGGGTTTGATTCCCGGCTGGGTTGGGGATTTTCACCACTCGGGGACTGGGTGTTGTGTTACCTTCATCATCATTTCATCCCCATCTGGTGTGGAGGTCACCCACTGTGGCATCGAATGTAATAAGACATGCACCAAGGCTGCCGGACCTGCCCCGCAAGGGGCCTCCCAGCCAATGACACCAAATGCTCATTTCATTTCCATTGTGTTTTATGCATTAACTACAATTAGGGAGCGAAAGGCTATTTATAATTTTTACAGAAACCAGATGGCAGTTATAAGAGTCGAGGGGCATGAAAGGGAAGCAGTGGTTGGGGAGGGAGAGAGACAGTGTTGTAGCCTATCCATGATGTTATTCAATCTGTACATTGAGCAATCAGTAAGGGAAACAAAAGAAATAGTTGGAGTAGGAATTTAAATCCATGGAGAAGAAATAAAAACTTTGAGGTTCAGTAATAACATTGTAATTCTGTCAGAGACAGCAAAGGGCCTTGGAGAGCAGTTGAAAGGAATGGACAGTGTCTAGAAAGGAGGATATAAGATGAACATCAACAAAAGGATAATGAAGATAATGGAATGTAGTCGAATTAAATCAGGTGATGCTGAGGGAATTAGATTAGGTAATGAAACACCTAATGTAGTAAATGAGTTTTGCTATTTGGGGAGCAAAATAACTGATGATGGTTGAAGTGGAGAGGATATAAAATGTAGACTGGCAATGGCAAGGAAAGGATTTCTGAAGAAGAGAAATTTGTTAGCATCGAGTATAGATTTAAGTGTCAGTATTTGTATGGAGTGTAGCCATGTATGGAAGTGAGACATGGACGATAAATAGTTTAGACAATAAAAGAATAGAAACTTTCAAACTTTCAAAATGCGGTGCTACAGAAGAATGCTGAAGATTAGATGGGTAGATCACATAACTAATGAGGAGGTTGTTGTTGTTGTGGTCTTCAGTCCTGAGACTGGTTTGATGCAGCTCTCCATGCTACTCTATCCTGTGAAAGCTTCTTCATCTCCCAGTACCTACTGCAACCTACATCCTTCTGAATCTGCTTAGTGTATTCATCTCTTGGTCTCCCTCTACGATTTTTAACCTCTCGCTGCCCTCCAGTACTAGATTGGTGATCCCTTGATGCCTCAGAACATGTCCTACCAACCGATCCCTTCTTCTAGTCAAGTTGTGCCACAAACTTCTCTTCTCCCCAATCCTATTTAGTACCTCCTCATTAGTAATGTGATCTACCCATCTAATCTTCAGCATTCTTCTGTAGCACCACATCTCAAAAGCTTCTATTCTCTTCTTGTCCAAACTATTTCCATGTGTCACTTCCATACATGGCTACACTCCATACAAATACTTTCAGAAACGACTTCCTAACACTTAAATCTATACTCAATGTTAACAAATTTCTCTTCTTCAGAATGCCTTCCTTGCCATTGCCAGTCTACATCTTATATCCTCTCTACTTTGACCATCATCAGTTATTTTGCTCCCCAAATAGCAAAACTCCTTTACTACTTTAAGTGTCTCATTTCCTAATCTAATTCCCTGAGCATCACCTGACTTAATTAGACTACATTCCACTATCCTCATTTTGCTTTTGTTGATGCTCATCTTATATCCTCCTTTCAAGACTCTGTCCATTCCGTTCAACTGCTCTTCCAAGTCCGTTGCTGTCTCTGACAGAATTACAATGTCATCGGTGAACCTTGAAGTTTTTATTTCTTCTCGATGGATTTTAATACCTACCCCGAATTTTTCTTTTGTTTCCTTCACTGCTTGCTCAATATACAGATTGAATAACATCGGGGAGAGGCTACAACCCTGTCTCACTCCCTTTCCAACCACTGCTTCCCTTTCATGCCCCTCGACTCTTATAACTGCCATCTGGTTTCTGTACAAATTGTAAATAGCCTTTTGCTCCCTGTATTTTACCCCTGCCACCTACAGAATTTGAAAGAGAGTATTCCAGTCAACATTGTCAAAAGCTTTCTCTAAGTCTGCAAATTCTAGAAACGTAGGTTTGCCTTTCCTTAATCTAGCTTCTAAGATAAGTCGTATGGTCAGTATTGCCTCACGTGTTCCAATATTTCTACGGAATCCAAACTGATCTTCCCCGAGGTCGGTTTCTACTAGTTTTTCCATTCGTCTGTAAAGAATTCGCATTACTATTTTGCAGTCATGACTTATTAAACTGATAGTTCGCTAATTTTTTCATCTGTAAACACCTGCTTTCTTTGGGATTGAAATTATTATATTCTTCTTGAAGTCTGAGGGAATTTCACCTGTCTCATATATCTTGCTCACCAGATGGTAGAGTTTTGTCAGGACTGGCTCTCCCAAGGCTGTCAGTAGTTCTAATGGAATGTTGTCTACGCCCGGGGCCTTGTTTCGACTCAGGTCCTTCAGTGCTCTGTCAAACTCTTCACGCAATATCGTATCTCCCATTTCATCTTCGTCTACATCCTCTTCCATTTCCGTAATATTGTCCTCAAGTACATCGCCTTTGTATAGACCCTCTATATACTCCTTCCACCTTTCTACTTTTCCTTCTTTTTTTAGAATTGGGTTTCCATCTGAGCTCTTGATATTCATACAAGTTGCTCTCTTTTCTCCAAAGGTCTCTTTAATTTTCCTGTAGGCAGTATCTGTCTTACCCCTAGTGAGATAGGCCTCTACATCCTTAGATTTGTCCTCTAGCCATCCCTGCTTAGCCATTTTGCACTTCCTTTTGATCTCATTTTTGAGACGTTTGTATTCCTTTTTGCCTGCTTCATTTGCTGCATTTTTATATTTTCTCCTTTCATCAATTAAATTCAATATTTCTTCTGTTACCCAAGGATTTTTGGTAGCCCTCATCTTTTTACCTACTTAATCCTCTGCTGCTTTCACTACTTCATCCCTCAAAGCTACCCATTCTTCTTCTACTGTATTTCTTTCCCCATTCCTGTCAATTGTTCCCTTATGCTCTCCCTGAAACTCTGTACAACCTATGGTTTAGTCAGTTTATCCAGGTTCCATCTTCTTAAATTTCCACCTTTTTGCAGTTTCTTCAGTTTTAATCTACAGGTCATAACCAATAGATTGTGGTCAGAGTCCACATTTGCCCCTGGAAATGTCTTACAATTTAAAACCTGGTTCCTAAATCTCTGTCTTACCATTATATAATCTATCTGAAACCTGTCAGTATCTCCAGGCTTCTTCCAGGTATACAACCTTCTTTTATGATTCTTGAACCAAGTGTTAGCTATGATTAAGTTGTGCTCTGTGCAAAATTCTGCCAGGTGGCTTCCTCTTTCATTTCTTCCCCCCAATCCATATTCACCTACTATGTTTCCTTTTCTCCCTTTCACTACTACCGAATTGCAGTCATCCATGACTATTAAATTTTCGTCTCCTTTCACAATCTGAATAATTTCTTTTACCTCAACATATATTTAATCAATCTCTTCATCATCTGTGCAGCTAGTTGGCATATAAACTTGTACTACTGTGGTACGCTTGGGCTTCGTGTCTATCTTGACCACAATAATGCATTCACTATGCTGTTTGCAGTAGCTTACCCACACTCCTATTTCTTTTTATTCGTTATTAAACCTACCCCTGCATGTATTTATAACCCTGTATTCACATGACCAGAAGTCTTGTACCTCCTGCTACCAAACTTCACTAATTCCCACTATATCTAACTTTAATCTATCCATTTCCCTTTTTAAATTTTCTAACCAACCTGCCCAATTAAGGGATCTGACATTCCACACTCCGATCCGTAGAACGCCAGTTTTCTTTCTCCTGATAACAACATCCTCTCAAGTAGTCCCCACCTGGAGATCCGAATGGGGGACTATTTTACCTCCAGAATATTTTACCCAAGAGGACGCCATCATCATTTAACCATACAGTAAAGCTGCATGCCCCCGGGAAAAATTATGGCTGTAGTTTCCCCTTGCTTTCAGCCGTTCACAGTACCAGCACAGCAAGGCCGTTTTGGTTAGTGTTACTAGGCCAGATCAGTCAATCATCCAGACTGTTGCCCCTGCAACTACTGAAAAGGCTGCTGCCCCTCTTTAGGAACCACACATTTGTCTGGCCTCTCAACAGATTCCCCTCCATTGTGGTTGCACCTACGGTACGGCTATCTGTATCACTGAGGCACGCAAGCCTCCCCACCAATGGCAAGGTCCATGGTTCATGAGGGGGAGGTATTGAATAGAATTGGGGAGAAGAGAAATTTGTGGCACAACTTGACTAGAAGAAGGGATCGGTTGGTAGGACTTGGTCTGAGGCATCAATGGATCACCAATTTAGTACTGGAGGGCAGCGTGGAGGGTAAAAATCATAGAGGGAGACCAAGGGAAGAATACACTAAGCAGATTCAGAAGGATGTAGGTTGCAGTAGGTACTGGGAGATGAAGAAGCTAGCTGTTTTCTTATGAAACAACTGCCACAGCTCTCTGTCTGTCTATCTCTCTCTCTCACACACACATACACACACACACACACACACACACACACACACACACACACACAGAGAGAGACACACTCACACTCACAGACAAACTTTTTATTTTTCTCAATATGGTTTGCATAGTTCCATCATTACTTTTTAGACATTCTCCTTTTACTGTATCATTTTTATCTGTATGGAGTTTATGTTTGCTGTTTGTAGCCATATTTCCTTCTGTTAGCACATACAGACTCGTTGACAGGACTGACTGTGGACCTTTGGTACAGACCTGAGTGGAGGGTCTGAATCAGAGGCTGAGACCATTCTGCGACCGTATGGGCTGCAGATTCCTCGAGTTGCACCATAGGGTGGTGGGATTTCGTGTTCCCCTGGATAGGTCAGGAGTCCACTACACACAGTAGGCAGCTACGCGGGTAGCACTGGTTTTGTGGCGTGGACTGGGCAGTTTTTTAGGTTAGATGGCCTCGGGCAAGTACAGAAAGGGCAGCAGCCTCAAAGGGTGCGGGGACCAAGCAGCAATCAGTATTGTAATTGTAAACTGTTGAAGCTGCATTGGTAAAGTACCGGAACTTCAAGCGCTGATGGGCAGCACCGGAGCTGAAATTGTTACAGGTACAGAAAGCTTGCTGAAGCCAGAGATAAATTCTGCTGAAATTTTTACAAAGGCACAGACAGTGTTTAGAAAGGATAGATTGCATGCAACTGGTGGTGGCGTGTTTGTTGCTGTTAGTAGTAGTTTATCCTGTACCAAAATAGAAGTGTATAGTTCCTGTGAATTATTATGGGTGGATGTTATACTCAACAACTAGGTTATAACTGGCTCCTTTTACCGACCTCCTGACTCAGCAGCATTAGTGGCAGAAGAGAGCATTTAGGCATATTTATTGATGACTGAATGTGCACATAACAAGCATAGGTGCCATTGTGAGGCAGAATAGAGGCACACTGTGAGTTTAGATGTGAACTAGTAATAAACCTTGACTTCTGAAAATTCATGAATGCATCTTACTGAATAGGTGTATTGGTTTTGAATTGAACTATCCTATGCCACTGTGAGGCAGACAGTTGACAGAAACCTCAGATTAGTTTCAGTGACATTCTCTATCTATTAATTATGATTTATTTATCCTTACAAAAAGGGCTAACTTTTAATTTTCTTGCCCTTCAGAAAACAATGATTTATTTCTAAAGTACCTTGTATTTTAGTGATGTGTGATCATCATTATGAATTTTTGTGACTGTGAGTGAAAATGTGATGATGTAAAGTTTATGTGCGTTGTAGCCCATTGAGGAGCATTTTATCCAAGCAGTGTATCATATCTGTCTGCAGCTCTTCACATACCTGCATACTTTTCTTGCAAACACAGACATTTGAAATTCCCCTCGGGTTGCTATTGTTCAGAAATCTGTGGAGCCAAATGACTCACTAACACAGGTTATCCTAGGTCAACTGGACCCTGCAGGCAGCTGGCCACTCGAGAACAGAGGTGGACTTCAGGTGGGGAAACAGTTCACACTAGGCAGTGGGGGAACCCTACACCTGTGGGCAGGAGGGGGCAGACATTTTGAACGCAGGCAGTCAACACTTTGGGCTCAACAGAATTGGTCACCACTTAGCTGACCATAGCTTAGTAAATGCAATAGTAACAACACAGTCCTAACAGACAATTCACCCAAAAAGAAAAAAAAATTCTTTCCACTTATGGACTGTGACATTTATTTTTATTCACAAATGATGAAATACTTTATGTCAGACCCTTGTCATTGCAAAACACAGTGTTGGATCATGAAGAAAGGATCAGATTTCATCTTTTTAAGAACAAAAAGTAGGTGGTCACAACAAAATGTTGACCCATAGGCCTACCACCTAATGACAGCTGCATTTCTATGTAGTTTAGGCTGTTTGGTGTGTATCATAACATTTTAGTGTTCCTGTAATACTGTACATGAGCAAAGTGCAGTGTTGTAAACAAGTCTCTGTTAGTTACATTTTGAATGTTGCAGTATATGGAAAATGGAGTATTAAATAATTTCAATAATTATGTAGGTCCTAAATCTATGTCCAATACTCTGACAATGCATCACCGTGTTTTGTTAATAAACAATCAAGCATTTGTCCAGTGGTAATTTTAGCAATGAAATGTACTCAATAAAAATCAAGTTTACCAGTAAATTTTATTGCAAATGATAATAATCAACAAATGCTTCACCTGAAGTGTCATATTTAAGCTTTTTAAATGACTCATTACATCAGTGACAGAGGCTGTGTGCACATGACAGAACATGTTGTAAGTGGTGTGAAATAGGGTTGTCTGATAGGTAGCCTACAATTTACACTTGCTTATAACTGGCAGCAAACTACAGGCACTCTTGAATGCCCTTTTCCTTTGGGGCAGAGTTGTAACACACCACACTTTACCTATCTCAACTAAATCACTTCATGCTAATCTCTTTACTTTTTCTTGCTTCCAATATATTGCTTTTGCAAGTATTTATGTTGCCTCTGTGTATTGCTCATTCATATGCTTACTTTCCTGTCCTTGTAATTGTACCTCTTTTTATTAATCTTCTTTCATCTTTTCTCTTCCTCTTTCATTTGAATCTTTACTTTTAAAATTTATCATGAGACAGTCGGTTCTTCTTTTTAATTAGTTTGATTTATGCCATTCATACTTTTTTACTAATAATAGTCTCTCTCTCTCTCTTTCTCTATTTTATAACAGTTCTGTTAATTCATTTTGTAGTTAACTGCCATCTCTTTTAAAAGCATTATTTACTTCTCTGCCATTTCTTTTTTTGCTTTCTGTACAGGTTCTTTCTTGTGCCCTTGGCATATTATAGCTTGTTGTGTAGTGGTTTTATTTCTTGTGTGATTTTTCTACCAGTCTTTTTATTTCTATGCATTTTTGTTGATGTGTAATAAGGTTTGATCTTAAACTCTCTTTTGCATTTTGCTGGTGGCACTACTGTCACTTCTTTCTTAGTTTGTTTTGTGACTGTGAATATCATCTGGTACTTGTGTTTGAGTAGGACCAATTTATAAGACATAAGATATAGGCGTCGTGACTAAGTCCTCATTTTAATTTTTAAGATATCAGTGAAAAGCCTGTTTTCATTTTATGTTTTCTTATTCTAGTATGGAGAGATTGACTGCTGGCCAATGGAGTGCCCTCCTCTGCTGTGCAGTGAGCCCATACTGGCACCAGGTGACTGTTGTCCACGTTGTGAAGATGATCCCTGTCCACTGGATAGAGGTGACAATGGCAGTTCAGGACAGCCCTGTACATATGCTGGACACTTGTTTGAATCAGGCAGCCAGTGGCAGAATCCTCACGACAAATGTAGTACCTGTAATTGCAAAGTAAGTAAGAAAATGTTTAATTATATTACATTATACAGTGAACCCCTTTATCTCTATTTTAAGTTATGGCATGACTTTAATTAGAAATTTAACTGTTAGTAAAATGAGTTGAAGCATTCAAACAATTTTATGACTTTTATTTGTTTCCACCTTTCTTTGTGTCTGATAATATTGAACAGAAACTATTGAAATTCAAATAAATATTATTTCTCAGAAATTTTCAAGGTACATTCTGTTGACACATAGTCAGGATCAATATTTGTATTAATTTCCAAAGACAACATCTATATTTTCTTCCATTGAACACATATGTGAAATGACTGCATTCAGAAAAATGAACTGAGAATATAATTGTAATGTAAACATTCTTGGTATTATAGAAACACAAATAATTGTGATATCACAAAAGGAGAAACAATCAGATAATTATAAAATTACTTTGAACATAATAGTATAGCCCCTCTCAGAGAAACCATCACTGTCATGTAAGTTATAACTGATAGGTTTTTTATAAACATTATTTTGACAATAACTGAAGCCAATGGCTTTTCCTCCTTGAGTACACCAGTTCTTGCCAGGCCAATGAAGTTAAGCAATGTCAGACATGTCCAGTACTTGGATGGTTAACCTACTGGTGCTGTTATGTGCTGTTTGCTGCTTTCCCTTTACCTTTATGGCAAAGGGAAAGGGGGGTTGTGCTGTACAATCCCTTGTCATCAGACTTTGTGGCAATGTCCTGGATTAAATTCCAGGATGTGAGGGCATGTGACTATTTTGATAGCGATCTGTCTTTTGGATGGAGATGTTAAGCTCAGCAGCTCACTTGGTGGTATTTGAGAGGAGTAGGCTATGCACCAGCACCAGGTTTCTCACTCTCACTTCTCACATCACCTTTGAACATAAACACCACACTACACACACCCATTTCAGCCACTTACATTTATCACATACACTTAAACATACAACTCTCACACTATGTTAAGTGTAGATGCAATTGTGTGTGAAGGACACAAGAAACTTTCCAACTGAACTTGCCTTTGGGGTCTCCAGCCAACAATGAGATATGACTTTTCTTATGGTAAATGAACTAGTCACTGTCTTGGACAATAGTCAAGTAGATTTAAATGAGAGAACTATCCATGGAACCTGCAGACACACCCTGTTTCCATAAGTTTTTAAGAATTTGAAGGTAATAATTTTCATTTGAATTAGAATGTATATAACCTATTACAATTAAACAACTATTGACTCAGAAGAGTATTGGGTGACAGATGATGAACACATCAATCTTTTGAAATTAGAATAAGTTTCTGAAGTATAGTATTGTATTTTACTGTCCATGACAGTAGGTCATACAACGTCTTATTGTTGTTTATAACCATTGCTTTTTTTATTTCTTCACTAATAATATGCAGCCAGAGAACAGGTCAGCACAGCATATATGTCCTGATAGCACATACAAAGTAAGCCTGTGGCCTTTATCATTGTGCCACTACCTGAATTGTATCACTCATAAAATGAATCCATCAGTCATGTTTTTGGCTGCTCATTAAACTATGCCCATTTGCTTTATCAGAGTACATGACTGTAGTTCATTGCTTATTAAAGAGGTGGGAACATATAATTCAGATTTTTGAACACAGAACGCTGATCAGTGCTATTGTGATACTGTAGCCCTTCTCCATGTGCATCTTTTCAGCTGTGCATTCATCCCTGACTTCATTTTTGTGGATGACAATGTGTGACTGTCAAAATGCATAGACCAAGGAGCTCTTGGAAGTAGAGGATATTTGACAGAGGGAGTGGCTGCCCATTCTCCTGACTTAAATTCCATTGAGTACATGTGGGATGCATTGGGGAGACGTATTGCAGCACATATGCATGCACCACCAACTATCCAACTGTTGTCAACCATGCTGGTGGAGGAATGGAATGAACCTACCATGTGAACTCCTTGCTAACCTTGTGACCAGAATGGGAGCACATTACAGACCATGCATTGTCTTCCATAATGTTCACACACTCTATTAAGAACCATGTCGAATCTTTTGTTATGTCTAGGGGACCATCATAAATCATGCTATGTTCTGTGTAATTATTGTCTTTGAATAAAACTGTCATTTTTGTTTGTGTCATTGTATATTTCTTTGAGTTACCTTCTGTGCTAGTCTGTAAAAGTTCTTTCCTTGTATGGTCCAAGTCTTACTGAGCTAGGTTACACGGCAGTGACACAGCATGTGAAAGTTACTTTTGCCCTTAAAGTATTTCGAGGGTGGTACTGATATCAGCTGCCCTTGGGCATTGAAATAATGTTATGGCAAAAGTTGAAAATTTGTGCCCGAGCTGGAATCGAACTTGGATTTCCAGCTTTACATGGGTAGTCACTTTAACAAATCAACTATCTGATCCAAATTCTCAACTTATTACACGCTACCTCATGCAATCAAAGCATTTTCTTTGTTTCTGCAAGAAGTTTGGATCCTGTTGTGCATCTGCACTGAGGATATCATAGCTGTCAAGCTTCCAAATATATATGTCCAATAGAATGGACAGCACAGTTTTTTTTTCAGCCATAAATATCAATATTTTGAGGGCCATACTGACCTGAGCCACAATTGGGCACTGAAATAGTTCAAAGGCATAAGCTGAAAATTTGTGCTGGACCAGAACTCAAACCTGGATTTCCTGTTGGATGGTAAGTGTGCTCAGTTAGCCGAAACTGTTAAGGCAACTGCTCACATAAAGTGGCATATCTGAGTTCTAGTCCCAGTCTGGCACAAATTTTCAACTTTTGCTGTAGAATATTATTTCAATGCCCAATTGCAGATGACATCATTATGTCCATCAAAATATTGATATTTATGGCTGCTGTATCAAAAATCAGAGGTGTCTGTTCGTTGAACATGTCTGACAGAACAGATACCATATATATACACCAGATGCACGATAGGGTCCATACCTCTTGCGGGAATACAGAAACTGCTGCAAACAAATGAGGTAAATGGACATGGACACTGCTTCCTAGTGTGCAATAAGTTGAGAATTTCGATTGGGCAGAAAGTGTTCTCAGATAGTCAACATGATTAAGGTATTTGCTCACCTAAAGCAGGAAGTCCTGGTTCAAGTCCCAGTATGGCACAAATTTTCAGCTTTCCCGCCTGAATTATTTCGATGTCCAATTGCAGCTGACATCAATACCTCCCTCAAAATATTAATTTTCAACACAAGTGGAGGTGCTGTGGTGAAATGATTCTGGGATAAGGGCAGATTTTGACTGAAAGAGGCATGACTGTCAATGTCCACTGATTCTTTTATTTCATTTGTGTGATGTTGGACAAATTGTAGATTTCATGTTCAAGAGTAGGTCATGTAGGGAGGAATGGAGATGTCTGAGATAGTTATGGACCATTAGTTTCAAGGACAAAAACAGAAACTATGATATAAATATTGAAAACATCTGTGCCTTGTAAAGTGTAGTGCAAGTAGAGCAAATAGCCATATTATGATGAAAAAAACATTTCCACTGGCATCTGTAAGTAATGGCAGCATTGTTTCCTTTCACAATGAAGTGTTTAAGCATAATTCCATGAGCAAGCTGCAGCACATAAACTTAGGAGCATGAAACAAAAAATATGTTACAAAGTACAGTGGTGCTGCGTGTATCATTGGTTAACTATGGAGCAGTGTAAATGCTTAAACTGTGGTAAACAAATCATCTTATACAGTGTTACATTATGAGAAAATGTATGGATCTGGTGAATGTATGATGAATAGTACCTATAGGGGTGCATTGTCCCTGTTATGAACTTCGTTAGAGGAGACGTTGCAGGTTATATCAGTATTTCACATTATATTTCCTTGAACCATTAATGGCCACGAATGTCAGACAATATCTCACAATTCCTTGTTGTTCATTCCAAAGTGACAATCTGAAACAGGTATTTTTCATTTTAAAGACTAGGCTAATTTTTGAAGTGATAACCTTACCTAAGTAGTTAGATGAAATCAGAGGTAATGAATTTGCATGGCTATCAGTGACACCTACTCTCTTCTCAACTTCAAATTGACTTATAATTATTCAACGTGCTCATTCAATGGTGCAGCACAGTTTTCTGGGATAAATGCAGTAAATTACCAGGATGCAGTAAGAATGCAAGTAAACACCTGTACATATCTCCTGCAGCCTGTGGGAATTTTTCTTGTTGTTAAAGGGCATATGTATGCCATATGATTAATGAAGTCAAATTCTTTCAGGGCCCCAGTCAAAACTGACTGTCATGTATACACTTAAAATAAATATTATCAAAAAAGTGACCCTAACGTGCGGCAGAATATCATGTCTCTTAACATACTGCAGACGGTCATGTCCCTTTCAAATTATACATATTCAATAGTGATAAACTCAGCAGTTTTCCTCTTCAGATTATCATAGGTAACTGTTGACAGTGCATAAAACCCGTAGCAGCATGAAGGATATGTTTCAGATATGTATGTAGAGGGTAAAAACTGTAGGGAAGAAGATAATAATTGGACAGGTGTGAGTAGGACTCATGCACTGAGGGTTCTGCACAAACTTCATTACTGTGTATACTATGTGATCAAAAGTATCTGGACACCTGGCTCAAAATGACTTACAAGTCCATGGAACCCTCCATCGGTAATGCTGGCATTCAATATGATGTTGGTTCACCCTTAGCCTTGATGACACCATCCATTTTTGCAGGCATATGTTCATTGAGATGCTGGAAGTTTTCTTGGGGAATGGCAGACCATTCCTCACAGAGTGCTGCACTGAGGAGAGGTATAAACATGGGTTGGTTAGGCCTGGCACAAAGTCGGTATCCCAAAACATCCCAAAGGTGTTCTATAGGATTCAGATCAGGGCTCTGTGCAGGCCAGTCCATTACAGGGATGTTTTATTGTCATGTAACCACTCTGCCACGTGCCATGCATTATGAACATGTTCTTGATAATGTTGAAAGATACAGTTGTCATCCTCAAATTGGTCTTCAACTGTGGGAAGCAAGAGTGTGCTTAAAACATCAATGTAGGCCTGTGCGCTGATAGTGCCACATAAAACAACAAGCAATGCAAACCCGCTTCATGAAAAACACGAACACACCATAATGCAATTTAAAACAAAACAAGCAAAATTAAATGATTTTCAGATCAGTCACAGAAACCAGGATTTGCAGAAAGCTAGCTGTGTGAAATTCTTAGGAATGCGACTAGATGAAAATCTATCATAGGGGTCACACATACAGTACCTTGCAAATAAATTAAATAGCCTAGCACATGCAATGAGAATATTGTACAATGCTACCAGTATGAGTATAAGAAAAGTAGTATATCACAGCTACATTGAGTCAGTAATAAGGTATGGAATTGTATTTTGGGGTAACTCAAACCATATGTGTCGAATACTAAAACTTCAGAAAACCATCATTAGAAATATGCACAATGTAGGGCAAAGAAAATCATGTTGCCCACTCCTAAAAAATCTGAGTATACTAAGTGTTCCCTCACTATACATATATGAGCTGATTATTTTTGTACACAGTAACCCTGATTTATTTGTAACAAATCATTTTCAACATGATTACAGCACCAGAAATCAAAATAATTTTATGCTGCCCACCCACCATTTAAAACTTTATGCTCAAACTCCACATTGTGTGTGTATGCTGAAAAAATTCTTAGATGAGAAACTAGTGCATAAATGTTACTATTCAGTAGAGGAATTCATAAATGACAACTTGAAAATTTGAGCAGGATAGAGAAAGTACTTAGGACTGTTAATCTTAAAAGTGTGTTACTTTTGAAGAAAAATTATTAATTGCTTAGTTACATAATTATTCAATACTGTGTATTATATTACTGGTATTATAAAGAAAATTGTAAACCAGTTTTTGTGTTTTGATGAGTCTCCTGTACTTTAAGTCAATGGCTTGAAATTTTATTTTATGAGACAATAAACTTCTATTTCTATTTTTTACCACGGCATCTGAATTTTACTGTTGTCACTACACATGCAGGCAGATGACGTTCACCGGGCATTCGCCATACCCACTCCCTGCCATTGGATCGCCACACTGTGTACCATAATTTGTTGCTCCACACAACATTTTTCCACTGTTCAATCATCCAATATTTAGGCTCCTTACACCAAGCATGGCATCGTTTGGCATTTACCAGTATGATGTGTGGCTTATGAGCAGCTGCTTGACCATTAAATCCAAGTTTTCTCACCTCCCGCCTAACCGTCACAGTACTTGTGGTGGATCCTGGCACTGTTTGGATAGATGTCTGCCTATTACACATTACGACCCTCTTCAACTGTCAGCGGTCTCTGTTGTTATACAGACGAGGTCGGCCTGTATGCTTTTGTGCTGTTGTTTAGGAGTGTGGAAATCTCACTTACAGATGTTGACACAAGTGACACCTGACCACGTTCGAAGTCTGTGAGTTCCGCAGAGCACCCCATTCTGGTCTCTCACAATGTCTAATGACTACTGTGGCCACCGATACTAGGAAGTAGGTGGCAGCACAGTGCACCTAATATGAAAAACATATGTTTTGGGGGATGTCCAGATACTTTTGATCACATAGTGTATATAGACAGTTCATCCATTCCAAGAATTGTGAATGTTGACAGTTTTTGACCGTTATTGACATTGATACTGGCAAGATATGAGTCCCAGGGATATCAGCACTTCTGAGAATGTTTTAATTTCAAGCCTGAAGTTGAATAACAAATGACAAAAGAAAAATTATCTTCATGTGATATGATTACAGATTAAGAATTTTCTGATTTTTTTCCCTGTACTTATACTGTAAAACCTTACTTCTTGCCAAATTCCATGGCAATGGGAAGTACCCTATAGATTTGAATGACTGAATTTGTGAGTATCAAATTGTGTGGCATAAATGATCATATCTTTTGATTGCATTGACTTAGAAACTTTAGCTTTTTTACACCACCAAAGAAATATAGACTTCAGTATGTGACATAAATTTCAATTTCATACATATACCCATCCTGAGAAAGAGGGGCCTTAACAGATGGTGGGGCAGATGTTAAAAATGTGTTATATAATAATTACAAATTAACAGTTTTGGATTATTCCCTTCACTTGTGCTGTAAAACCTTTATCCTTCTCAAATTTCATGACTAGACCAATGGGTCATACCCTATAGGTTTTTATGAGTGTGTTTTTGATTATCAAAATGTCTGACATAAATGGCTGTATACCTTTTGACTGCATTTATTTAGAAGTTTGACATTTTTACATCATCAAAGGACCATACATCTCAGTATGTGACATAAATTTCAGCTTGATACATACACCCAATCTGTGATAAAAGAGGGAAGACAGAGACTGAAAAAACAGGGCATGATTGTTTATATATACCATATCTTTCAATATTCCCCAAAGATAAAAATTGCACAACTGCGAGTAGGACTTGCACAATGAGGGTTTCATACAAACTTCATTACTATGTATGTAGACAGTTCATTCATTCCAGGAATTGTGAATCTTGACAATCTCTGCCTGGCACTGAAA
Organism: Schistocerca cancellata; assembly: GCF_023864275.1. Taxonomy (NCBI): domain Eukaryota; kingdom Metazoa; phylum Arthropoda; class Insecta; order Orthoptera; family Acrididae; genus Schistocerca; species Schistocerca cancellata. Next base: position 538,119,521 of record NC_064628.1, on the reverse strand, counting down.
GTGATACTGGCAGAATATCAGCCCCAGGGATTCCAATACTTTCAGAATGTCAGAGGGACAGACAGGCTGTGGGATAACAAATAACAAACAATTTTTTTCATGTGATACAACAACAAATTAACAATTTTTGTATTTTTCCTTTGGTTGTACTCTAGGTCAACAGGAAGTACCCTATACATTTTGATGAGTTCCTTTGTATCAAAATATATGACATACGTAACCATATCTTTTGATTGCATTGAGTTAGAAGCTAACATTTATTATGTCAGGGGACTAGACACCTTAGTATATGACATAAATTTCAACTTGTTACTGTACTCATTTTGGAGAGAAAGGGATCATAAGAATCATAAGAGATGGACAGACAGACAGTCCAATGACCAGTGACGAAAACTTTTTTTTTCATGTGATATAATTATAAATAAATGAGTTTCAGATTTTTTCCTGAGGTTGTACTTTATTTCTTGCTAAATTTTATGAGTATAGTTCTATGGCAAGCACTGTATAGGTTTCAATGAATGAGTTTGCGAGTATCAAAATATGTAACATAAATGGCCATATCTTTTGATTGCATCGACTTAGAAGCTTTAATTTTCTACACCACCAAGGCACAGATAGATCTCAGTGTATGACAAAAATTTCAATGTAGTACATCTTCCAATTCATGAGAAAAAGGGTTTTTAACAGTCGGACAGATAGACAGTCAGATGGACGAATGGACAACAAAGTTATGTTATGAGTTCCATTTTTACAATGAGGTACGGAACACTAAAGTTCACATGAATGTAGATCTGGAGAATGAGGAGACCAGTCAGCATCTTATCATGAAAAACACTTTGTAGTACTGTCATAGAAGAATTGGTGGAGTGTGGTTTTGCATTGTCCTGCATGAAATAAGTGTAGGTCTTTCCTCTAGATGATTGTTTCCTAAAATAAGGATGCAGTGTATCATTCACATACCAATTGGAACTATTGCTTTATGGAAAAAGATTGGTCCAGTAATTCATCTAGCACTAATTGCATGCCACACTCCTGTTTTCACATCACATAGAGGCTGTTGATGTAATTGATGAGGGTTTTTGGACCTCCAACATCAATTGTTCTGCTAATTTATGTACTCTGACAAATGAAGCCAAGCTTCATTAGAGAAAAGAGCATTTCAGTATCAACTTCTCCGTCATGCACATAGTGTAACAACCAACTGCAGTAACGATGTTGAGCAACAGTATCTGAGTTAGACAGTCGATGCACTATCATTATTCTGTATGGTTTCAGTTAGAGTTAGTGCACAGCTCTGTGCTAAGTCTGAAGTGCCAAACAATTTTTACCATCTACAGCTCCCTCTAGTACCATGTAAATTATTCCCTAATGTCTTAACACATATCCTATCATCCTGTCTCTTCTTCTTATCAGTCAGTAAATATTCCTTTCCTTGCCAATTCTGTAGAGAACAACCTCATGTCTTACCTTATCAGTCCACCCAATTTTCAACATTATGCTGTTGCACCATATCTTAAATGCTTCAATTCTCTACTATTCCAGTTTTTCCACAGTCCAAGTTCCACTAACATACAGTGCTATGCTCCAAATGTACATTTTCAGAATTTTCTTCCTCAAATTGAGGCCCATGTTTAATACAAATAGACTTCACTTGGTCAGGAATCCTCTTCTTACCAGTGCTAGTCTACTGTTTATGTCTTCCTTGCTCCATCCGTCATGGGTTATTTTGCTCCCTAGGTTGCATAATTCCTTAACTTCATCTTCTTCGTGATCACCAATTCTGGACAGAGTGAGGTGGCACCTGTGTCCAGCCATCCTGATTTAGGTTTTCCATGGTTTCCCTAAATTACTTCAGGCAAATGAAGGGATGGTTCCTTTGAAAGGGCACAGCTCACTTCCAACCCCCTCCCCCCTTCCCTCCCCTTTCCCTAACCCAATGGGGGCAATGACGTCCTTGTTTGGTACCATCCCCCAAATCCACCAACCAACCAATTCTGATGTTTAGTTTCTCACTGTTTATATTTCTGATAATGTTCATTATTGTTCATGACTCTTGTCTTTCTTTGATTTACTCTCAATCCATATTCGGTACTCATTAGACTGTTTATTCCATTTGAGAGGTCCTGTAATTCTTCTTTACTTTTACTGAGGATTCTTATTATTTATATTGTTTCACCTTGAATTTTAATCTCACTCTTGACCCTTGGTTTCATTTCCATAATTGTTTCTTTGATGAAAAGATTGGACAGTAGGGATGAAATACTACATTCCTGTGATATACCATTTTTAATTTGAGTGCTTCATGCTTGGTCTTCCAGCCTTTTGGTTCTTGTACATTTTCCATATTACCTGTCTTTGCCTATAGCTTACCATTATTTTTCTCAGAATTTTGAACATCTTGCACAATTTTGTGTTGTCAAACACGTTCTCCCAATTGACAGATCCCATGAATGTGTCTTTGTTTTTCTTCAGTCTCACTTTCATTACCAACCACAATGTCAGAAATGTCTCCCTGGTATGTTTACCTTTCCTGAAGGCAAACTGGTCATCATCTAACAGATCTTCAATTTTCTATTCCATTGTTCTGTATATTATTTTTGTCAGAATTTTGGATGCATGAGCTGTTTAAACTGATTTCACAATAATGCTCATACTTGTCAGCTCTTGCTGTCTCCATAATTGTGAGGCTGATGTTCTTCTGAAAGTCTGATGGTATATTGCCAATGTCGTACATTCTACACGCCAATGTGGATAATCATTTTGTTGCCACTTCCTCCAATGATTTTAGAAATTCCAGTGATATATTATCTGTGCCTTCTGCCTTGTTTGATTTTAAGTCATCCAAAGCTCATTTAAATTTTGGTTATAATAATGGCTCCCCTATCTGTTCGCTATCAACTCCTGTTTCTTCTTCTATTATGTCATTAGACAAGTCCTCCCCCCTCCTCCCTCTCCCCCTGCCTCCTCATAGAGGCAGTCAATGTACTCTTTCCACCTATCTGCTGTCTCATTTGAATTAAAAAGTGGAATTCTGATTGTTCTCTTAATGTTACTGCCACTGCTGTTAATTTCACCAATTTTGACTTTTCTGTACGCTGAGTTAGTCCTTCCAGCAGTCATTTCTTTTTTGACTTCACCTTTTTCCTGCAGCCATTTCACCTTAGCTTCCCTGAACTTCCTATTTACTTCATTCCTAAGTGAATTGTATTTCTGTATTCATGAATTTTCCTGAAAATTTTTGTATTTCCTTTTTTCATTGATCAACAGAAATATCTCTTCTGTTACACATGGTTTCTTTGCAATTACTTTACTTGTACCTAAGCTTTTACTTCCAGTTTCTGGGAGTATTCTCTATTACTAGCTTAAATTTTTTTTGCAGAACTCAATCAGCCTTTGTCCTCTTTCATTTCTACTACCAAGCCCATATTCTTCCATAGTCCTTTCTTCTCCTCCTTCCACTACAACCACATTCCAGTACCCCACAGATAATAAATTTTCTTCTCCATTTACATGCTACATTCTTCATTAAACACCCTCATATAATTTCTCTGACTCTTCATCTTCTACTTGCAATGTCAGAATGTATACCTGAACTATTGTTGTTGGCGTTGATTTGCTGCCGATTCTGGTGGGGACAACCCTATCACTGAACTGTTCACAGTAATTCACTCTTTGCCCTATGTTCCTATTCATAATGAATTCTACTCCTTTTATACATTTTCTGCTGCTGTTGATATTACCCTATACTTGTCTTATCAGAAATCTTTGTCTGCTTCCCATTTCACTTCAATGACTCCCATTATATCTAGATTGAGCCTTAGCATATCCCTTTTCAAATTTTTTGAGCATTACATTTTTTCAGCTACAGGCATATGTCCTCTGGATACACATTATGTGTTTTCAATGCAGTGGTCTTAGTTGCCCTCTGCATGCTCAAGCTGTTGAACATTGCTGGTTCTTCCACCTTTTATGGACAGTTCCCCAACCCAAGGGCAAGAAAATTCTCTGAAGCTCTTTCCACTCCTCTGCCCTCTTTGGCATGTGCGTTAGCAGAATGAGAGAGACTTCTTATGCCAAAAGTCTTTGGCCACCATTGCTAACTATTCTTATTCAAATTTAAGCAGTGGTGATGTTTAAATCCAGGACCCACCCAGCACAGTTTGATTAATAGTCAAAGATGCTACTCCAAGACCACGAGTGCAGCAGAGGCCTATCATACCTCATCTTATCAATTGCCAGTTAAACTACTGGATTCACTAAACCTCCTTTTCTCTAACTTTTCTTCACTAATCTATGTATCAAAAAATCACTGGGAGTGCACACATCAGGAAATTTTCATTTGACTGAAAGCTGACATTTTACCAATGATTATGGTTTTCCAAAATTCAACACAAGAAACACTGACTTATTTGCCGTGTAAACCACAGTGAATGCAGTCTCATCAAAAACTCAAAAGAAAACATGTGTACACTCAAGTGTTGTTGTATGAGGACTGTACCTATTGACATATGGGCAGCGGAAGCCCCAGACTTAGTGCAGGTGTCATGTGTGAAACACTCAGAGGAAGTGCACTGAGCTGCAGATGCAGGGGCAATGGCTGGCCGTGGGCTCCCCCAGGTATCATGCTGGAAACACCCTTCGTATCCAAGAAATAATTGAGGATATTGGTTGCAAGTGCTACCCTGAGATGAAGAAGTTAGTGCAAGTAAGAAATTGGAGATAGACCACATCAGCCAATCATATGAGTGTTGTAAACTGAATAGTACATAATACCAGGAACTTTGAGTTTACGGGCAAACTTTCAATTAGCCACAAAGTTTACACATAAAAAGTTAACATTGCTGTAACAACTAATTCATGGATTCCCTATTTTTCTCACATGATCTGCAATTTCTTCAGTTGTAATCTAGAGTTGTGCTTCATGTTTAACATTTACCTATGTTTTTGGATAAGTGAGCAAAACAAAAGGTCATGTTGGTGATTGCTCTTGGTCACACATAGATTATGCTATTTGTTGTAACTACATGACATTCCATAAACACACTTAGTCTGTTTTTATTTTTGTTACATAATGATCTACACAAGATCTTTTATGTTTATTTTGTTGCACCTGTTAGTCTCTTCTGTGACAGAAATCCTTAGGATGATTGAACAAGATCCCAGACATCGTTTGTGTTGTAATAGCAGTGTCGATAATAATAATGATAATAACAACAACAACAACAACAATAATAATAATAATAATAATAATAATAATTGCATGTAGCTTAATGACCACATGCAAATCTTTTAATTGGATACTACTTTGTTGACTTGCATGTCATTACCTATCCCATTTATTCAAATGAGGAGAGGCAACCTAATGTGGAATCTGAATCACGTTTTATTCCTGGTGACACATCACATCACTAAGAGGTGAAGGCTAGCTTAAAGACAGACTGAAAATTTCTGTGGCTTGACCAGGATTCCATTCCATGGCCTTTGACCTTCCAGGCATGCTTACCATTAGAGCATCAGGCTCGAAATTAATAGTAAAAGCATAGTATTGACATTTTTATGATCAGCCATTTCATATCCCCTGTTGAATAGAAGCTCCTCTGGGCTTTATGTTGCAACACTGTCTTCAGTGATACCCACCTAAGCTTCTGTTGCAAGTTTTATAATCTCATTCTCCCATCCTCCATAAGCTGTTTCTTTCAGTCTTTTCTTATCTCTTTAAATTGTGCAAAGAATGTTTTGTTCTATCTACCATCCACTTGCAAGACAACATATCCCCACTGTTTTCATTAGAGTTGTTGCCTGATGTACAAGTTCTTTTCTGTTTCTCCTAGTAATTCCTGAAACCTCAAGATTCAGGTTAGGATTGGAAAAGAATCACATGGGAGGCTGGATCCACAATTCTTGCCTCATTTGTTCTTTGAATAAACACATTTATTTACAATGCACATGATAACACCCAATAAAATCCAATAATCACCAAATATCTCTGAATGTAAGGGGCTGTTATATGAAAATATGTCTTTTTAAATTTTAGTCACAGATTGACATGACTAAACTTTAAATTGTTGCTACCCCAAGGAATCAGTCCCAGCAACAAATAAAAAAAATAAATCATAATAAAACTTCTCTTAAACAATAAGTAAGTAAAGGTAACTCTTGAAAAATCTTCTTGAACAGTCACAGTTATGAAGTTAAGAACTGGTTATTTAGAACGCCAACAGCCTTGCCGCAGTGGTAACACCAGTTCCTGTCAGATCACCGAAGTTAAGTGCTGCTGGGCTTGGCTAGCACTTGGATTGGTCACTATCCAATTCTGCCAAGTGCTGTTGGCAAGCAGGGTGCACTCAGCCCTTATGAGACCAATTGAAGAGCTACTTGATTGAGGAGTAGTGGCACCAGTCACAAAAACTGACAACGACCGGGGAGAGCAGAGTGCTGACCTCATGCCCCTCTGTATCCACATCCGGTGATGCCTAAGGGCTGAGGCTGACATGGTGATCATCTCACTTTTTTTTTTCTTTTTTTTTTTTTTTAATGCTAGAGTAAAACTCAGGTATGGCAGGTTCGACAAATTTTATTACATCCATAGAGTGGATACAATGATAACTGAAGCTCAGCTCAAACAAAGAATAGTTAGTTATAATTAAAAATCGAAATCTAAGGATATGGTGATCAGAATGAAATTACATTAAAATTTTCCTTGGCACACCAAAAATATGCACAAATATTTGAACAGGCAAAGGAACTACCTCAAAATTTAATTACAGCATCACTCACATATGGGCCTTTAGGCAGAATATTTAGAAGTTGAAACAATTACATCAAAGCCTTAAGAAGGGTCAGATTAAAATGGTTTTCACATTATAAGTACAGGTAGTACTGGTAATACACAATGAATGTAAAAGCGCTGTTTGAGACACAGAGGAAACTTTGATTTGAACTCTCTTTCTCTCTCTCTCTCTGTCTCAACTGGTCTGTGACTTCTTTTGTTAACTTCTACTATTTTCTTTTTGAATGGATGAACATACATTACTTTACTTTTATTCTAATTAATTTTTAAACCTACTTTCAGACTTGCCCTATTAAGATCTGAAATTCATCTGCACTAGAGACAAGTGGTACAACATCATCAGCAAAACAAAAGTGATTGATATATATTCCATGAAGATGAAGATGCATACCTTCTCAACCCTCCCACTTCGATAATCTGGAACACTATCTCTAGGTCTGCTAACAGTAGTTTTGATGATATGAAATCACCATGCTTGATTACTATTTTATTTCCAAATTTTCCAGTACAAGATGTCTTCAAAAAATTTCAGAACATTCGTAATTTCATGCTGGTGGTGTGTCGGACTGAAGGAGAGTTGGCATCCCTTGCATATACTTCTATTTAATGTATAACTGCCTGAAGTTTCTTTGTTGTACATCTGTTAGTTGTTGTTCAGTGCTGTATTGAGTAGAACATTGTGTCGCACATTTTGCAAATTTAGAGATGACAGAGTTAAAGGAGTAATGTGTCTGCATTAAATTTTGTATGAAACTCAAGAAAACCTTTTCAGAGTCACACCAAATGATGGAGCAATGCTATGGTGATGAGTGCTTAAGCCATGCTCAGTGTTACAAATGTTTCACACGGTTTAAAAATGGCTGGATGGAAGTTAAAGGTGGCCCTCATTTAGGATAACCTTCAACATCTACCAGTGTTGCTCATCTCAGGAATGTCAATGAAATTGTGCATGCCAGTCAAAAAATAACTGTCTGAGAGAATGCAAAAGAATGTAACATTTCAGTTGAATCATATAATGAAATCCTAACACAGTATCTTGGAATGCATCATGTTGCTGCCAAGTTTATACCACAGCTGATAAGTCAAGACCAGAAAGACCTTTGCCTCACAATCTGTGACAAGCTTGTGGATGAGATCTTTCTTAGGATAATCAAAACTGGTGATGAGATGTAGATCTGTGGTTATGCTGTTGAGACCAAGGTTCAGGAAAGATTATCCGAGAGCAGAAAAAAAGCTCATCAGGTCAGGGTAAGTGTCAAAGCCATGTCGATAGTTTTCTTTGACTCTGAAGAATTAGTTCATCATGAATTCATGCCACTGGGACAAACTGTTAATCGATGGTACTATTGGTGTGTGTTGTGATGCCTGTGAGAAAATATGAGAAGGAAATGGCCTGAAGTGTGACAAGATGATTCATGGCTTCAGCATCATGATAATGCACCTGCACATTCATCCCTGTTGGTGCATGACTGTTGTACAAAAAAAAAAAAGTCACTGTGCTGCCTCAACACCCATAGTCTCCAGACCTAGCCCTTATGGACTTTCTTTTATTTCCAAATTTGAAAACCCCATTGAAAGGATGAAGATTTGCAATAATAGACGAGATAAAATAAAATTTGCAGCATGCAGTATGTGCAATCCAACAAAAGGCATACTAAGACTACTTCCAGAAGTGGAAACAGCATTGGGTGCAATGTATCAATTGTGGAAGAGAGTATTTCTAAGGAGACAATGTACAGTAAGTAAAAGGTAAATGTAGGAAAACTGTGGACAAAATTCTGGAATTTTTTGAACTGACCGCACACTCTGATACATTGTAATAGAAGCTGTAACATTCTTGTGCAGTATACTAGAATAGGTTCTATCTATGCATTGTTATGCAGTGGCTTTTGGTACATATTTTGTTACAAGTATGTCAGTTTTTTGGTTAAAATCTGTTAATTTTCTTGAGCGGACATGCCTGTGTATAAAGTGCCAAACACAAATAAAATTTTCACCATTCCATTGTTGTTTCACAATGGCAAGCTCTTATCTATCCCTTTGTTATTGCTTCAGCTAACGTAGTGATAAACTGTGATGTGATACATCCAACTGAGCATCAGTAACATAAAATAAACACAAAAAGCAAATGATCCACATTACAAGCTAACAGTACAGTCCCACAATGAGGCAGTTGTCTATGAGATAATGAGATATCAAATAAGTATTTGTCTGGGATCTGATTGCAACTGAGCTCTTTAATGTTTGAGTGGGCCGTTACTGTGGGGTAACACCTGTCCTTGGCATTAAAGTGCTGTAAGGAAAGTCTGTTTCATTATTGTTGAAGAGCACTTTAGCATGTGTTTTGCAAATTTATTTCATTCCTGTTTCATTAATTTTTTATTGTTCTTTAATTAACTATGATTTTGCTCTTACATGTTTACCTTGGTAATGTAAAGAAAACTATTCCTTACACATCTACAAAGTATGCCGTGCACCCACTCATGTTATGAAAATCGGCATGCCTACTTGAAGGTTAAGTATTAATTCACACTTATTTATCTGTTGTACTATTTGGTTCACAACTTATAAGGGGTTCATCATACTAGATACAGTTCTAAAGCCAGCTTGTTTCTTTGCTGAATCAAAAGTCAGTTTATTTTCTGTGTGGTTGAAGTTCTTTTTAGCGAATAGTATTTGCAGTACAGAGAGGATACTGATAGGTCAATAATTGTGTGTCTCCTTTTTTGTGAAGGGGTCAATCACAGAATTTTTCAAGTTTTTCCAACTTTTTGAATTTTGTAAGATCCTTTGGTATTACTTGTTTTTCAACTTTAGCCATTTCTATTGATATACCATAATCTCTTGGAGCCTTTCCTTTCATCATATCTGTAATATCTTTACACAGTTTGTCTGGCTTCACTTCCAGTGTCATTATTTCTATTATTAACTTTTTGACTGCTGCAGACAATTTTCTACACTGTGCATTGTGCACTGACTTTTTATCACCCATCCCATATACTCATGCAGAATGCTTTGCTTTCAGGAAGTTGTCTTGTGCTGAATTACTCATACAACCTGTTTTGCCCTGTGCTGAATATTTTTGGTGAGCTGGCAGTGAGAGCTGTCTGTCTCTCTGAGGTTTTCTGCTACTGAAACAAAGTAAATGCAGTAACACTAAAGGACAGTTGTTTGCTTCAGCTTCTGGTTTTCAGGTAGTTGAATGATTGCCCAGATCAACACAAAGATTTTTGAACACATTTTGGCAGTCACGTTTCATTCAGGTGAACAGTTAGTTGGAGGTCATGCCTGTATGAAAGGCTGTGAAAACATTACAGCAACTCTGATATATATCATGACTGCTTTCACAACTGGTCCTGCATCTCATAGAGTATGATATGCCTGTCACAGGATGGGAATAGGATGTGGTGGGTGGGTGCTTAGGACAGGTTTCACACCTGGCTCTTCCACTTGGGAATGACCCATGTGACAAGTGAATGGGAGTAGATGTGCCATAAGGATTTTGTGGATCGAATAGATGGCAGAATGCCACTTTTTGAGGGTTGAAAAAGATTGTGAGTAGATGTGTGTAATTTTTGGACTGATGATATGTAATAGAAGGCCTAACAAAGGAGGCCTCAGAACCATCCCCAGCCCAGTGCCATCTGGATCCCTGCTCATCATTTTGATGCTGACTCCTTATGAATCAATGTCTCTCACACTCATGGTCTGCTTTATGACTGAAGATCCTAAGACCCTTTTTTGGTTCAGGTTTACCAAAATATTTCTGTCTTTTGGATCCAGGTTCAAGGTAATCTATCTGCACCCTAAAAACTTCTCTTCTATTGACGTCACAAGGATGTTCTCAGCCTAGCATGACACTATACTGTACATTACTCTTACCCGCCTCTCCAAGATTTCTATAACAGTCTCTATCCATATAAAGCCCATAAACCATAAACAGTACCTCCATTTTGACAGCCACCACACCTTTCACACATAAGGCTCACCCATACAGTCTGACCTATTACAAATGGCAGATCTGTAGTGGTCTTTGTGTGAGAGATATCACTAAACCTTTACAGACAGGCATTATTCTCCCAGACTAGTCTGCAAACAGATCTACTGTGACATATTCATACATGCCCTTGATCCTCCAACAACCTGTATGAACCAGCTGCTTAGAATCACCTCAGCCATAATCATAATTGAAGTGTTTCATCACCACTTATGCACTCTTCAGATGCTGAGGAAATATGTATTGCATCATTTGTGAAGACTAGTGAGTGGTTTGTTTCATTTACTGATTCACTTGACTGAGGACTGTCACCTGCACATTACACAATAGTGCCACTGAGATAGTTAACTTACAGCTGCTGACAGTTGCATGAAGATGCATGGTATGGACAGTTGGATTGGGCTTTGGGGTCTGCTCCTAACTGTTATTAGAACTACCTGTGGCAGTCTTTATTGATATTTGTAGTTTTATGGAAAGAAAAACCATCCAAAACAACAGATACAAAGAAGTCACCACACTAAACTATGAAGAAGAGGAAAAAGAAAATTAAGTGGAAATGAATAAACAAGAAAATAATGCCATAATGGAATACTCTGTAGAGGAGACAGATCAATAGAGAAATTATGGAGACGAAATGAAAAAAAAATTCATACGATGAAGAGATCCAAACAGTGGACTAAGATGAGTTTAGAAGTGGCAATACTGTGCATATCAACAAGGAAAGACTAGGCAAAAATGGCCTGAGGAATTAAGAATTCCAAACAGATTCTCCCTATAGTGCTGCAAGAACAGTCTGTACAAGAATTAAGATCTACTCAATGATCAAGAAAAACAATCAAGAAAAACAATAAAGAAAAACAACAAATAACAATCAATGAACAACAAAGATTATATTATCATGCCGATCACTCTATGTTTTACCCATAGTTATGTAAAACTAGATCAAATTTTAAAAAATTAAATCAGATGCTCAATAACTGCAACATTTCAGCAAGATGGGCTGAGTCCTTTGAAGACCAAAAGAAGGCCACAAAATTCTTTGAAAAATAACAGAAAACTTTTTTACACATCAGACTACAGAAGATAAGGAACTAGAAGGAGCAAATTAAGGCCTGGCATCAAAAGTCACTGTTGTGGAACTAACTGCAGCTCTAGAAAAGAAATGCTTCAATTTTTTAAAATAAAAAAACCTAGATTAAGCAGCAAAATATCTAGTGCCAATATCAGTTTCCGTGGCCAGTGTGCCAAATGGCAAAAATAATGACTAAATATACTGAACCCAATATCTGTTCTATACAAATGAAAGTAAAAACTTATCAGCTGAAAGACTGGCCACTTCAGTATAAAAAGTGGCAACAACATGATTACACATTTAACTATAGGAACTTGCCCGTATGTTGTGTTCGATGTGTGCCATTGTATCACAAAAAAGATTGCACCACTAAAGTGCTCTGTGGAAAGGACCAGTCAGATTCATGGCACTGGTCTTCAAATTATCAGGAGCTGTTAAAAATGTATAAACAATGACTAACTACTCAAATAATGCAGAAATAGACAATGGGGGTAAATATATTAACTAGAGAAGAAGCAAAAAAAGCACAAAACGTAAACATTGACATAACAGAACAAGCACCAACTTCTCAAGACACCTGCAAAGGATCCACTTAACAAGGACACCACTGAACAAACACAAACACTGTTGTATCAGCTTGGACCGAGAGTAGAAGTGGCACTGACACCTGAGGGAAGTGCCTCTGAGAGTGGAGCACAAACTAAACAAGAAGGCAGAGGATACAAATTATGGATACACTCCCTCCGATGATCTGTCTCAGGTAGCACTTGATGAAAGTGATGAGTCAGGTCACTAAAATATTGTGCAAGGAAGACAGTGAAATCTGGCAGTACTTCCAACAACTGAAGAACATCTGACCAACTCAACATATCTCTTCACCTACAACAACAGATAGAGAAATTCAAACTCTTAATATTCACACCATTAACTGAAGCCTGCCCACTCAAACTGTTGTTTCATTATAGCCCACATGGTGAGTGTGAATATATGTTACTTATAGACATGCTTTGTTGCAGTTTTAACTATGTAAACTATGATAATATTCTCTAAAGCATCTGAAGATTCTGCATAATAATTTACATCTAGTGTACCTGAAGATGACTTAAATCCAACCTTGTATAATTGTACAGATAATAAACCAGAAGTGTCAGTTAATGGCAATAATGGAGTCATTAAAAAAAAGTTGTTACTTGGACCATTGTTCAAAGACATTTGATTTTATTTGTCATGTACTTGCCTGTACTTGCATGTACAATTTAAATTGTTGTCTATATAATTACCTCAATTCATGACTATTCTGCTATTATCTGGGTGTAAATAACATAAATAAAATGTCATGAGAAAGAATTTAAAGACTTCAAGAAGGGAACAAATAAATTGTGAGGTATACTAAGAGACAGTACAAGAAAGAGCAACTAGATTTAATTGATCAGAACTTAAAGAAAACCACAGTAGAAACTTTTTATCAAATTATTTAAGAGGAAATTAAGGAAATTGCAGCCACATTGTTTATGGTTTAAGAAAGAAGAAAGGAAGCTTGTCAGGATCCAAAGAGACATCCACAAAATTTTAACCAAACATTTTGATAAAATAAATTGTGAGGAACCAGAATGAAACATTAAAATTTGCAAATGTAAAATAGTCCAAGAAAGAAATTTAACTCCAAATGAAGAAGAAATAATAAGAGTTCTGAGTACCACTAAGAGTTTTAAAGCACGAGGAGAAAACAATGTAACAGCAAACATTCTAAAATACAGTGTAAGAGGTACACAACTGGCACTAATTAAACTGATTGAAAACATCTGTGAAACAGAAAATGACTGGAAAGTATCACAAGTTTGAGAAGACCAACCTTGCACTTGGAGTTTCAATGAAGCTCACAATTTGCAGCATTGTCCTGAGAACTGATCATGGTCCTTTGGTTTTGAGTTGAGTGGAAGGACGTTGAAAGTCCTGTGACAAGATAGTTTGCAACATCCATAGGGTTGAGAGCTATGGGATCCCCTTAGGTCAGATGTGCACTGCACATCAGAGGCTGCTACCCAGGTAGCTGACTGCCTATTGGGTGCACACAAGGGTTTTTTAGATTAGGCAACTCCCCATACACTCTAGATAATGATAGCTGTAAGAAACCCAGAAGTATCAGTGTACCGAATTTGAATTTGTGGAAGTGAATGAGCAGGAGGTTCGCAGGGTAATATACATGCTGAAGAAAAAATTTTCATCTGTATGGGATGGCAAATCCAGTGCTATTACTAAAGCGTTCTTAAAAGAAATTTATAAACCTCTTACTCACCTGATTAACTGCAGCATTAGAGAAAACACGTATCCAACAGTTCTAAAAATGAGTGTAATGAAACCAGTGTATAAAAAGGGAAGTAAGGAAGATGTCTCCAACTATAGACCAATATCATTAATTCCCACTTTTAGTAAGATATTCGAAAGCATTATCCTTTCTCAACTTAGTGCCTATTTCACAAAACATAAACTTCTTGTAGATTCGCAACATGGCTTCAGAAAAGAGCTAAGTATAACCACAGCAGTTACACAGTTCATCCATGAAGTTTACTGTCTGTTGGACCAGAAGATGCAGACTGCAGGTATATTTTTGGATCTGACAAGAGCATTTGATACGGTAAACCACCACCAGTGAACCTGTATTACAAGGTGCACCACAGGGCTCAATCCTTGGACCCCTTATCTTCCTTATATATGTTAACGACATTGCACAACCCATTAACTCCCATATTGTAAGTTATGCAGATAACACATCAGTCTTATTCTGTGGGAGTGAATCTAATGAGCTAGAATCTCTTGCTACTGGTGGTGTAACAGAAGTAACAGAATACTTCAATGATCAGGGACTCAAGGTGAATGTCACCAAATCTCAACTACTGACATTTAAAACAGGAATTTCTCACCACAACAATATGAATAGTGTGTGCAATATCTCTGCAACAGAAAATGGTAACTGTAAATTCCCAGGTGTGTATGTTGATGAAAATTTGTTGTGGACATACCACATTAATTTCATATGCGAAAAAGTCAGTAGTGCCATATATCTCCTCAGCCAGCTCATAAAGATACTTCCTAGGGAAGCACTGAAATTAGTATATTATGGAACACTTTACCCCTTTCTCAATTACGGAATTGAACTATGGGGCAGTGCAGCTGACATACATTTAAAAAGAATACTACTACTACAGATAAGAGCAATAAGACATATACATGGGATGGGACATAGCGATTCATGTTGTGAAGTGTTTGTGCAGCACAAATATCTGACATTGTATTCTCTGTATATCTTCAAAATAGTTGTATTTTTTATACGTCAACCAACAGAAGCTATCAAGGGCAGTGATGTACATGATCACAACAGCAGAACAAAGTGTAACTACACTCCTGGAAATTGAAATAAGAACACCATGAATTCATTGTCCCAGGAAGGGGAAACTTTATTGACACATTCCTGGGGTCAGATACATCACATGATCACACTGACAGAACCACAGTCACATAGACACAGGCAACAGAGCATGCACAATGTCGGCACTAGTACAGTGTATATCCACCTTTCGCAGCAATGCAGGCTGCTATTCTCCCATGGAGATGATCGTAGAGATGCTGGATGTAGTCCTGTGGAACGGCTTGCCATGCCATTTCCACCTGGCGCCTCAGTTGGACCAGCGTTCGTGCTGGACGTGCAGACCGCGTGAGACGACGCTTCATCCAGTCCCAAACATGCTCAATGGGGGACAGATCCAGAGATCTTACTGGCCAGGGTAGTTGACTTACACCTTCTAGAGCATGTTGAGTGGCACGGGATACATGCGGACGTGCATTGTCCTGTTGGAACAGCAAGTTCCCTTGCCGGTCTAGGAATGGTAGAACGATGGGTTCGATGACGGTTTGGATGTACCGTGCACTATTCAGTGTCCCCTCGGCGATCACCAGTGGTGTACGGCCAGTGTAGGAGATTGCTCCCCACACCATGATGCTGGGTGTTGGCCCTGTGTGCCTCGGTCGTATGCAGTCCTGATTGTGGCGCTCACCTGCACGGCGCCAAACACACATACGACCATCATTGGCACCAAGGCAGAAGCGACTCTCATCGCTGAAGACGACACGTCTCCATTCGTCCCTCCATTCACGCCTGTCGCGACACCACTGGAGGCGGGCTGCACGATGTTGGGGCGTGAGCGGAAGACGGCCTAACGGTGTGCGGGACCGTAGCCCAGCTTCATGGAGATGGTTGCGAATGGTCCTCGCCGATACCCCAGGAGCAACAGTGTCCCTAATTTGCTGGGAAGTGGCGGTGCAGTCCCCTATGGCACTGCGTAGGATCCTACGGTCTTGGCGTGCATCCGTGCGTCGCTGCGGTCCGGTCCCAGGTCGACGGGCATGTGCACCTTCTGCCGACCACTGGCGACAACATCGATGAACTGTGGAGACCTCACGCCCCACGTGTTGAGCAATTCGGCGGTACGTCCACCTGGCCTCCCGCATGCCCACTATACGCCCTCGCTCAAAGTCCGTCAACTGCACATACGGTTGACGTCCACGCTGTCGCGGCATGCTACCAATGTTAAAGACTGCGATGGAGCTCCGTATGCCACGGCAAACTGGCTGACACTGACGGCGGCGGTGCACAAATGCTGCGCAGCTAGCGCCATTCGACGGCCAACACCGCGGTTCCTGGTGTGTCCGCTGTGCCGTGCGTGTGATCATTGCTTGTACAGCCCTCTCGCAGTGTCCGGAGCAAGTATGGTGGGTCTGACACACCGGTGTCAATGTGTTCTTTTTTCCATTTCCAGGAGTGTATTTCCGCAACAAAACAACATTAAAAATGACTGATAGAAATCCATATATCAGTGGTTTGATTTGGTATAACAAGCTACCAAACACTCTAAGAACATACATGGGAAATGTTTTTAAAACAAAATTAAAATCTTTTCTAATAGAAAAATGTTTATATTGTTTCAATGAATTTTTAGATAGTGATTGTAACATGAGGCATTAGCATATCAGTTGTAATGTGATAAATGTAACAAAACAGACATAAGAATCAACAGCTCTAGAATATAGTGTATTTTATAAGTGTAAATATAACCATAATATTAAGTCTGACATTTGCAAAAGCCGTCATTACAATGACTCCAAGCAAAGAAAATGTAAATAAATAAATAAATAGATCAATCAAAAAAGATGCCTCCAAAAGGCGAGAGTACCAAAATACTAATGGTAAACTGCTGAAGCATTCACAAGGCAAGTTTGAAGCCCTCATGAAAAGCAATGAAGCTCAAATAATACTAGGCACAGAGAGCTGGTTGGAACCTGAATTTGATAGCAGTAAGAGGATAAGCAAATGGGAACTGTAGGTGGCATACTTGTTGCAGTAGACAAAAAACTCAAATCCATCAAGACAGAAATTGAAACTGCATGTGAGACTGTATGGGCAAGACTCTTTATCAGGTTTAAGTATAAAATGATAATTGGATCCTTCTGTTATCCACCAGCCTTATCTCCTTATGTAACTGAAAACTTCAGAGAAAACCCCAGTTCACTTGTACATAAGTTCCCCAATCTCACTGTAGTCATCAGTCAAGACTTTAATCACCCAACAGTTAATTGGGAAAATTACAGTTTTGTTAGTGATGGGTGTGACAAGACATCCTGTGAAACATAACTAAATATCTTCTCTGAAAACTACCTAGAACAGATAGTTAGGAACCACACCAATGATGGAAATATATTGGATCTAATGGCAACTTAATCATAGCCAACACTTGGTTCAAGAATCATAAAAGAAGGTTGTATACCTGGAAGAATCCTGGAGATACTAGTAGGTATCAGATAGATTATATAATGGTAAGACAGAGATTTAGGAACCAGGTTTTAAATTGTAAGACATTTCCAGGGGCAAATGTGAACTCTGACCACAATCTATTGGTTATGACCTGTAGATTAAAACTGAAGAAACTGCAAAAAGGTGGAAATTTAAGGAGATGGGACCTGGATAAACTGAAAGAACCAGAGGTTGTAGAGAGTTTCAGGGAGAGCATAAGGGAACAATTGACAGGAATGGGGGAAAGAAATACAGTAGAAGAAGAATGGGTAGCTCTGAGGGATGAAGTAGTGAAGGCAGCAGAGGATCAAGTAGGTAAAAAGACGAGGGCTAATAGAAATCCTTGGGTAACAGAAGAAATATTGAATTTAATTGATGAAAGGAGAAAATACAAAAATGCAGTAAATGAAGCAGGCAAAAAGGAATACAGACGTCTCAAAAATGATATCGACAGGAAGTGCAAAATGGCTAAGCAGGGATGGCTAGAGGACAAATGTAAGGATGTAGAGGCTTGTCTCACTAGGGGTAAGATAGATACTGCCTACAGGAAAATTAAAGAGACCTTTGGAGAGAAGAGAACCACTTGTATGAATATCAAGAGCTCAGATGGCAACCCAGTTCTAAGCAAAGAAGGGAAGGCAGAAAGGTGGAAGGAGTATATAGAGGGTTTATACAAAGGCGATGTACTTGAGGACAATATTATGGAAATGGAAGAGGATGTAGATGAAGACGAAATGGGAGATAAGATACTGCGTGAAGAGTTTGACAGAGCACTGAAAGACCTGAGTCGAAACAAGGCCCCGGGAGTAGACAACATTCCATTTGAACTACTGATGGCCTCGGGAGAGCCAGTCATGACAAAACTCTACCATCTGGTGAGCACGATGTATGAGACAGGCGAAATACCCTCAGACTTCAAGAAGAATATAATAATTCCAATCCCAAAGAAAGCAGGTGTTGACAGATGTGAAAATTACCGAACTATCAGTTTAATAAGTCACAGCTGCAAAATACTAACGCGAATTCTTTACAGACGAATGGAAAAACTGGTAGAAGCCGACCTCGGGGAAGATCAGTTTGGATTCCGTAGAAATGTTGGAACACGTGAGGCAATACTGACCTTACGACTTATCTTAGAAGAAAGATTAAGAAAAGGCAAACCTACGTTTCTAGCATTTGTAGACTTAGAGAAAGCTTTTGACAATGTTGACTGGAATACTCTCTTTCAAATTCTGAAGGTGGCAGGGGTAAAATACAGGGAACGAAAGGCTATTTACAGTTTGTACAGAAACCAGATGGCAGTTATAAGAGTCGAGGGGCATGAAAGGGAAGCAGTGGTTGGGAAAGGAGTAAGACAGGGTTGTAGCCTCTCCCCGATGTTATTCAATCTGTATATTGAGCAAGCAGTAAAGGAAACAAAAGAAAAATTCGGAGTAGGTATTAAAATTCATGGAGAAGAAGTAAAAACTTTGAGGTTCGCCGATGACATTGTAATTCTGTCAGAGACAGCAAAGGACTTGGAAGAGCAGTTGAACGGAATGGACAGTGTCTTGAAAGGAGGACATAAGATGAACATCAACAAAAGCAAAACGAGGATAATGGAATGTAGTCAAATTAAGTCGGGTGATGCTGAGGGAATTAGATTAGGAAATGAGACACTTAAAGTAGTAAAGGAGTTTTGCTATTTAGGGAGTAAAATAACCGATGATGGTCGAAGTAGAGAGGATATAAAATGTAGACTGGCAATGGCAAGGAAAGCGTTTCTCAAGAAGAGGAATTTGTTAACATCGAGTATAGATTTAAGTGTCAGGAAGTCGTTTCTGAAAGTATTTGTATGGAGTGTAGCCATGTATGGAAGTGAAACATGGACGATAACTAGCTTGGACAAGAATAGAATAGAAGCTTTCGAAATGTGGTGCTACAGAAGAATGCTGAAGATAAGGTGTGTAGATCACGTAACTAATGAGGAGGTATTGAATAGGATTGGGGAGAAGAGAAGTTTGTGGCACAACTTGACTAGAAGAAGGGATCGGTTGGTAGGACATGTTTTGAGGCATCAAGGGATCACAAATTTAGCATTGGAGGGCAGTGTGGAGGGTAAAAATCGTAGAGGGAGACCAAGAGATGAATACACTAAGCAGATTCAGAAGGATGTAGGTTGCAGTAGATACTGGGAGATGAAGAAGCTTGCACAGGATAGAGTAGCATGGAGAGCTGCATCAAACCAGTCTCAGGACTGAAGACCACAACAACAACAACAATGGCAACAAACAGACCTGGCCTCTTTAAGGATGTCCACATTGAAACTAGTATCAGTGACCATGATTAAAAGAATAGTTGAGCATGCACTGGATAGACATGTATCCAGTAGAACAGTTCATAATAGGAGGGAGCCTTCATAGTATATACTCACTGCAAAGAAACTTGTAAAGAATCAGAGATTACTGCATAATAGGTATAAAACAAAGCATAGTGCTGTAATGGAGACATGCTGAGTGAAACACATCCATCTGTCAAGAGAGCAATGTGTTATGCCTTCAATGATCGTGATAGCACAATACTGTCATATGTTATTTCACAAAATCCAAAGAAATTCTAGTCATATGTAAAGGGTGTCAGTGGCACCAAAGTTATTGTCCAGTCCCTTGTGAATGAGACAGAAACTGAAACTGAGGGTAGCAAAGCAAAAGCTGAAAAGCTTAACTCTATTTTCAAATGTTCCTTTACAAAGGAAGGCCCATGAGAATTGTCCCAATTAAATCCTCATACCACTGAAAAGTATTGGCATCAGTGATGTTCAGAAACAGCTGAAATTGTTGAAATTGAACAAAGCTACAGGCCCCAATGGAATCCCTGCCAGATTCTATACTGAATTTGCATCTGAGTTAGCTCCTCTTCTTGCTATAATCTGTCATAGATCCCTCAAACAAAAAACTGTCCACAGTTCTTGGAAAAAAGCACAGGCCACACCCACCTACAAGAAGAGTAGTAGAAGTGGTCCACAGACCTACCATCCAATATCCTTGATGTCAATTTGTTGTAGAATATTAGAACGTATTCAAACATAATGAGGTATCTTGAACAGAATGATCTCATCAGCGCCGACCAGAATGGTTTTAGAAAACTTCAGTCATGTGAAACCTAACTTGCACTTTTGCCACATGACATACTGAAAGCTTTGGATCAAGACAACCACGTAGATGCAGTGTTTCATGACTTCCAAAAAGCATTTGACTCAGAATTGCACCTATGCTTATTTTCAAAGGTACAATCATGTGGGGTATCAAGTGAAATTTGTGATTGGATTGAGAACTTTTTGGTAGGGAGGACACAGCATGTTATCTTGGATGGAGAGTCATCATCAGACACAGAAGTAATTTTGGGTGTTCCAGGGGAGTGTGTTGGGACTCTTGCTGAAGTTAATGACCTTGCAGACAATGTTAATAGTAAAATCAGGCTTTTTGCAGATGATGCACTTATCCATAATGAAGTACTAACTGAGAGAAGCTGCATAAATATTCGGTCAGATCTTAATAATATTTCATCATGGTGCAGAAATTGGCAACTTTCTCTAAATGTTCAGAAATGTAAAATTTTGCACTTCACAAAAAAAAACTGTAGTATCCTATAACTCTAACATCAACAAGTCACTGTTGGAATCAGCTTACTCATACAAGTACCTGGGCGTAACACTTTGTAGGGATATGAAATGGAATAATCTCTTATGTTCAGTTGTGAGTTAAACAAGTGGTAGACTTTGGTTTACTGGTAGAATACTGGGTAAGTGCAATCATTCTCTGCAGAAGAGACTGCTTAAAAATCACCTGTGTGACCGGATCTAATGTATTGCTGAAGTGTGTGGGACCCGTATCAAATAGGACTAACAGGGGATATTGGATATTGATCTTATACAGAGAAGGGCAGCATGAATTGGCATAGGTTTGTTTAATTGATAGGAGAGTGTCACAGAGATACTGGAGGAACTGAAATGGGAGACTTTTGAATACAGATGTAAACCATCCAGAGAAAGTCTATTAACAAAGTTCCAAGAAAGGGCTTTTAATGATTACTCTATGGGTATACTACAAACCCCTACATATTACTCACACAGGGATTGTGACAATAAGATTAGTATATCAGAATGAGATTTTCACTCTGCAGTGGAGTCTGCACTGATGTGAAAATTCCTGGCAGATTAAAAGTGTGTGCCAGACCAAGACTCGAACTCGGGCAAGTGCTCTACCATCTGAGCTACCCAAGCACAACTCACGACCCATTGTCACAGCTTCAGTTCTGCCAGTACTTCATCTCCTATTTTCCAAACTTCACAAAAGCTCTTCTGCAAACCTTTCAGAACTAGCACTTCTGGAAGAAAGGATATTGCAGAGACATGGCTTAGCCACAGTCTGGGGGATGTTTCCAGAATGAGATTTTCACTCTGCACCAGAGTGTGTGCTGATATGAAACTTCCTGGCAGATTAAAACTGTGCACCAGACCGAAACTCAAACATGGGACCTTTGCCTTTCTCAGGCAACTGCTCTCCCATTTGAGCTACCCAAACACGACTCATGATCCATCCTCACAGCTTTAATTCCACCAGTGCCTCATCTCCTAACTTCTTAACTTCACTGAAGCTCTCCTGCAGACCTTGCAGAACTAGTACTCCTGGAAGAAAGGATATTGCATAGACGTGGCTTAGCCCATGAAAGGCAAAGGTCCTGAGTTTGAGTCTTGGTCTGGCACACAGTTTTAATCTGCCAGGAAGTTTCAAACAAAATACAGAAACAAAATTAAGTGGTGGGAAGGTTTCCAACACAAGGAAGTCCAAAACAGATAGGGAAGAAAATGGTCAGCAGAAAAAAGGAAAGGAAAAAAGTGAACAGCTGAAGAAGTACTAGAGAAAGGGTAAAGTTAACTAATGGCATAAATGTGTTCCTTAGGTGATAATATGTAATGACAAAAGAAGAAAATGCCATGGTATGAGAACTTATCACACTAGGTAGAGTTAGCTGCAGAAAACTGAAATGATGTAGAAGCACTGAAATTGAGTGGAATGTGTGTGAAAGAAGGTTGTTAGAAGAATCTGAAGGTAAAATTTGGGCAGAACTGAACTACATGAAAATTGAAGGCAGTTGTCACCTGATTTTCCAATAACAACTTATGTAGAGGGTGAGGGAATTGACTTGAGTTAAATGCCTGAGTTCCTTCCCATTGCTCAAAGTATTCATTCAGCATTTCTTACCTGAGATGACTGTATAGAAGAGCACTTACTGCACAATACCAACACTATTTCATTTATTGCTTACTTTAGGTAAAAGGTCTTAGCTCCTTCTCTTTGCTCAGAATATTCGCTCAACATTTCTTACATGAGATGAGTGTATAGATGAGCACCCAGTGTAAAATACTAACATTATTTCAAAATTATGTAGGATAGATATGACAATAATTCTGATGTACATTTTCTGTTGTAATGTATCATATTTTTATACCCTGAAGAACTCTACCTGAGCTACAAAATTTTAGCTTCCAAGCTTAATTTAAGATATTGTGCATCCAGTAAATTTGGACTCCACAGTGTGAGCGAGAGATTAAAATTTTCAATGTTTTTTTTATGCATACATGTTGCTGTATTAACATTTCCTTTCCCATAAAATCTCTGTTCATTTCCTGTAATACAAAAATATACTTCTAGTGACACGCAGATTTTACAAATCATTTCCCCTTGACTTTGATGTAATAAGTCCGTCATCTATAAATAACACTAACTTAATAACTTTGCTACTAATTGCACCTTGGCATAAACATGGACAGTTTCACTTGCTTGAAAATTAAACTGCAGAATAAAATTTAAAATTTTCTTGTTCCAGCATTGAAAACCCTACTTGAGGCCATATTGCAATTTATCAAGCCTACAGACTATAGGATCCTTAGTGTCAATCACAAGCCCCTCAGGTATTTCCATATGGATTTCTTCTTCATAGTTGGCATGTAGAAATGCAGAACAAATATCAGACAGTCCACAGTTGTACTGCCAATCTATAGTGCCCAAAGGGCACAATATCTCATCAATCAGACATGTCACCACTGTCAGGTGTGCTGATGATTTTTTTTTTCTTTTCCTCACCAACCCTGAAGGAGATGATGGGCAGTGGGTGAGCATAGCCCTTTTTGTGACACTGCTTGTTTGAGACAATTAGGTTCTTAATTAGTTCTGTAGTATTTTTCGTTGCATATAGAATGATAGTTGATAGGAATATGTTGTTCATTAAGTTTCCTTCATTCCAAATATGGTCATTTGCCTTACAGCTAAGGGAATAGCCTCTTGGTTGAAAAACCCCAGCTGGAGTTGGTTGCCTCTTGTTCAGCTTATATATCTTCATACTTCTTATTTCAGTGATTGTTATGTTATATTGTGATCTTGGAATTTTGTTGATGTAGAAAATTACTGCCTAATTCTGTAGAAGATGAAAAACTTGAAATCATAGTCAATTTAGAGAATATTGTCTTTTATATAGGAGCTGATTGAAGTACTTTTGCTCAGTAAGTTGTTCTGTCTATATCAGACAGCACATCATCACAAATCCTTGTAGATGCTCTTGGTCTGTTGACAGTTTAATTGATTTCTTCATTTTTCCGCAGGATTCTGTTGGAGGGAATTCAGTACTGCTATAAGAATAATGTAAGAAAGACATTCATATCTGAATTTCAAAAAATTAAACAATGTACAATAATGCTGCAAGAGTGATTTTGTAAGTCCATTGTTACATAGTCTGTTGAGCCTGAATCTGGTGATTTGTTTTTTTATTCTGTCTAGCATGTTTGTGGTTTTAAGTGTTTCATAAAGGGAATTTGTTGGGAGGTCATACAGTCATACAGTAGATCTGCAATTCAAAGAATCCTCCTAGTTGAATGCTGGATTTGTGGCATTCTGTTGTTGGTGATTAGTAAGATTTTTATGTCTGAATGGGATAAATTGACTTTTGGTTTATTTACTGACCCAGTTTCAAGTTTGCTGATGTAGCTGTTGGCTTGTTCATTGATTGCACTGAAGGTGAGTGCATGTGTTCAGAGCTATGTCTTCATTCTGCCACCTGTGTCTTGGAATGACAGCTGTATATATTGTATATAACAATGGGCTGATAACAGCACCCTGAGGGTCTCCTGCTTTGGGTGTAAATAGGATGATTTTTGATCTCCAACTCGTACTTGTACCTTTCTGTTTCCAATGAAGTTAGCTAGTAATTATACTATTTCAGGTGGGTAGTTGTATTTAGCATTTTATGAAGTCCCTCATGTCATACCTTATTGAAGGCACGTTGTATTTCCAGAAAGAGGGCAGCAGTCATACCTGTTAAGACGCAGGCTTCTGCTACATTGCTAGTTAGTCTTAATAATGGATCAGCAGTAGTGGGACTGTTTTGGGAACCAGATTGTTCATATGGTATAGTGCTGTTGTTTTCTGCAAACTGTTGTAGTCTGTTGTTAATTATAGCTTCAAAGGCTTTGCCAATTATTGGAAGTAATGTGACAGCTCTTTTTAGTTAGGCAGTTTTCCAGGTTTTGGAATCATTACAATTGGGTCATCAGATCATTGTGTTTGCTGAGTGTCTTCTTAATTAGGCCTGGTTCCCTAGCCTTGCTGAGAGTATAGGCATGGCCATACTGTTTTTAGAGCACCAGATGGTTGTGTCTGTACACTGTTTGAGATCGTTTTTGATCCCCTCCTGAGTTACATATACATTCCCACTGCAGACAGTATGTCATTTACATCTCTCTGTTTGCACCTTTTTCAATACATGAAGCACTGCTCAAAAATCCCTCATACTCTATGCATTAATTTTAGAGAGCATTTTACCTTTTATTATGGCCCACTGTGTTGAAATATTCTAGGAACATGAAAAGGCCATCTACCTGCTTGTACTCACATAGTTTGAGCCAAATCAGTGATCCTTATCCCATGCCCTCCTGTTATAAGATTTACACTTGGAGCAGATCTACCTAACTCTTTCAGTCTCATTTTCTCCTCCAAAGATCTACTGGAAAAGGGCATTCTTAGCAGATCATCTACAGAAAACACTTTCATACTAAATTTTCTTGTATACTTGCTTTCTTAACACAATCTTAGGCTTTTGATTTACAAGGGTAGTAATCGTAATGAAATAGTATATATTAATTTTATGTGTATAAATTGAACTGCTTAAATGTGTTTAAATTTTATAATTAATAGTTTAACATTGTGAGAAATAAAAAAAAATAAAAATAGAAATTATGATGATAGTGGTGGGAAGAGAATGTGTGCCTATGAATACCTAGTTGACCACTCAGACTTGGTGCCATTACATCAACTGCTCCTCAAATATCCCTCATACTCTACACTTGCACAGTATGTTACACACACTTTCAGAGAGAAATACTTATCTTGTGCTATGAGCAACATAGCACTCATAGTGCTGGAAAGAATGACATCACATCACAGCATGCGCAGTTGACAATAGACAGCTGTGTCCCTACTCTGAGTTGATGGTAGTGCAGCCATCATTTCAGCACTTGACACTAGTTTCCAGTTATTGTGGAGAGAGTGGTACAAAACATGTTTTCATTTGCTTTATTTGCATAGTAACATGCAATCAAAGAGAAATAGCACAATTTTAGTGTGACTTCTGGTTCACATTTGAAGAGAATTGGCATAATTTTAGTGCAATATTTACAGTGCACTGTAGCACATATCAGATGATAAGTGGCCCGTGCTACATATGTAAATACATTTTATGTGCATAATTTACCTAGTACACCTTGTACCTTATCTATTAATGTAGCAAGAGCAAGCTTCAGAAATATCCCCCCCCCCCCCCCCCACTTCCTCACCTGCCCTCCCCTCTTCCCTCCACCGCCACTTGTCAATATTTGCAGGTCCATTCTTTGTCTTTCCTGTGTACAATTACTTGTTGGAACTACTTCGTTAGAGCAGATTTTTTTAAAAGAACTAATCACAGTCTAATGGCCAGTTTCATATGCATTAGGACTCAGCTGGTGGATATTTGATAACATTTACCAGTTGATGATGATGGTAGCTGCCACCCTCACTTTATTTTAGATCAGAAGATGGCCTAACTTGGCTCACTCTGCTCATTACAGTTACAAATCTGTGATACAGATTGTATTTGGTTATAAAACTCTCAAGAAAAGGTCATTGTTTTCTCCTAGTGACACAATGCCACCTTTCTGTCATTACTGTTTTCCATAGCCTCAGTGATGATGTCATACTATACAAAAGTACCTTCACCTGTTACTAAAGTTGCTGAACCATGGTAGCACAGTAGCCCTTGACTTCACTAGAATTTGGCCAACAAGGGGAGGAGAATTCATGGCATACAGTTCTTTGTCACCAAATTTTGTACCAATGTCATGGGCTAAATTCAAAAATTCTTTGTAGCATCTTTTGGTGTGGAGACACTGTGAATAGTGCTCTGTTTATCAGACAGGAAAATTATAATCTGATTCCAAGTAGATGATATTTGACAGCTAGTGGGCTGGAATGTTCCTATCTGCAATACACCAATGGGAGCCCAGCATTGTGAGCTTCCACTGTATTGTTGCATCGGCTGTGCAAAGCATTACTCCTTTCATTTATCAAGTAGAAAACTTTAACAGGTGCAAAATGTTATCTTCCTTTGGCCTCACACCTGGTCTTTCAATGACTTGCCATTCCTTTTTAACTTTCCCCAGTTTATCACTCACTTTTCAAAGAAGATGGAACTGTTAATTCTGATAATAAGTATAGTGTACTTCTATGTGTTGTAATTTCCCTGGAACACTTTTTGGTTCTCTACTGGATACAGTAGCAAGGAAGAGATGAAGTTGTGACAGAGAATTCAGATACTAATTTATTCTACGTCTAATATTAAGTAGCAAAAGTAATAACAGCTTTGTTTGCTGTAGTTGCACCATCTGTTGCTAACATTAGATTTGAATGCTGAAATATATACAGATACAAAGGTTTGCAATCCAGTCAGTCTTCAATACAATGACTATTCTGTAGATGAGAAGCCCTGATCACTATGAAAGTCTGTAAATGTTATGAAATGGAAAAAAGAAAGAAAAAGAAATGAGCTCTGTGCATTGATGTTGGAACCTAAGTAGACCCACTACTGGAGCTCCAGAAAGAGGATGCTGTGTATCATTGGCAGCAGTGTAAGCATTCATTGCAGTGCCCTCATGCTGTGATGGCAGCTGTAGGAAATATGGTGGCATGATTTGAGGAGTATGTGTTTTAAAGTGTGGCCAAACAGAGGGCAGCCGATACTGCAGTATGTATTTTTATGCATGTGTATTGGCAGAACAGACATTTTGCTTTCTAAAGATTGAGTACTGGTCAGCAATTCTGCCTTATAATTTTATAATTTCATTAAGTGAATGTTCCTTTTGGAACATACTGGAATATTGGTTATTTCAGTATGTCCATTTGGTAGATGCTTTGTATGAAGTGCAAGACTAAGTTCCTATTTCTCTCTTAGAAGCACTAAGAATGTCAGATGCACCATACTCCACACTCTCACTACACCCCTATAGCTCACTAGCCACTAAGTCCCCCACCAACAGAACAAAGAAAGTACTGCATTGCTGGCATGATATTGATGTAAAGGCAAGAACACCAAGCGTAATAAAAGAAGCATTTACAAGTCCTCAGAGAGCTGTTAGAAAGCTGAACCTACAGGTAAGTGAAGGGAAAACTAAATACATGCCTCTAACTAAGAAAGAGTATACAAAAGAGCCCCTATTTGCAGAAATTCATTCATATAAATTTGATTTCATGTAGTTGCACTTACCTTAGATCAGAAATAAACTGTAAGAACAATGTCTTGTCTGAAACTCAAAAATGAATATTTTCCACCCACAAGGGCTGACATGGTCTCGCCAAACACCTGAAATCTATGTTGTTGTTCAGGAAAGTTAAAGTTATGATGTATAAAGTTTTAGTAAGGCTGGTGCTAACATACAGTGCTGAAACATGGTGTGGACTTTAACAAAATTTGATGAAAAGCAACTGGGAATATTTGAAAGAAACACCTTGAGAGAAATTCTGGGGCCAGTGGAAGAGTGCTGTCTGGAGGAAGAGATTCAGCTATGAATTATATAATCTATTCTGGTGAACCAGACATTTTCAGCTACATTGAGATTAGAAGACTGGAATGGGCAGGGCATGTATGGGGAGCATACAACAGAATGATTAGGAATTCAGAATTGGAGGAGTTCAGATTTCAAGAGGGAAGAATAGAATAATCTTCTGCAGAAGGCCAAGGCTCACAAAGGGCTGTGACACTGATGATTATGACTGTGTAGCTGGCATTGAAGAATGTTTTCTAATAGTTTGTTGTTGTGGGCTCCAACTGGAAGACTGTTTTGATCCAGATCTGTGTCCTGTGCAGGTCTCTTCTTCTCTGCACAACTACTGCAGACTATATCGGCTTGAACCAGCTTACCAGCTTACTCAACTCAAGCCTTGTTCTTCCTCTGCAACCCCCCCCCCCCCTCCCCATCCTGCCCCCTCCTGCTTGATGCCTCAGCGTGTACCCTATCAACTTATCCCTTATTTTTGTCAAGTTGTGCCATAAAGCTCTTCATCCTCAGTTCACTACAGTACCTATTCATTAGCTTGCACTAAGAAGTTTGTTTCAGTCAATAATGATTGACAGAACTATCTTGTAGATACACTAGTTTTGATGGTACAGTCATTGTCACTAGCCCATAAATATCACTTGACCAATGGCCGCATAAATATGCTGGGAGTCAACATTTTATTCTGGCTCCTACTGGAAATATTGACTCCCAGCATGTTGTAATGCATCTTTCAGCCAAGTGATACTTGAAGGCTAGTGAGTGTGACTGTGCAGTTGAAACTGGTATATCCATTAAATAATTTTGTTAGCTTGATGAAATAAAGTAGTGTGCACACTGATTCTTTCAACCAATAACTTGGCAAATGTGAACAGATCCTCATTAGTTGCTCAGCCTACCCACCTAATCATTAACAATCTTCTATAACAACACATTTCAAAATTTTCTATTCTCCCATTGCCTATACTGTTTATCATAAATGTATCACTTCCATACAAGTACTTTAAAAATTAACTACCTAATACTTAAATTTACATTCAATTTAACAAATTTCCACTTTTCAGAAATGATTTTCTTGTTTTGCCATTCTGCATTTTATAACTTCTTTACTTAGATCATCATCAGATTTTTGTGTCCCCCCCCCCCCCAAAGAAAAAGACCATAATTAATGCCTTACTATCATTGTCTCATTTCCTTCCTTACCAAAGTCCTTTGGCTTCACCTGATTTAATTCAACTACACTCTATTGCCCTTCTTTTACTTCTGTTGATGTTCATCTGAGATCCATTTTCAAGACACTGTCTCCTCCATACAGCTGATCTTACAACTTCTTTGCACTCTCTGGCAGAATTACTATACAATTTGCAAACCTAAGAGTTTTTATTTACTCTTCCTGATGTTTAATTTCTTTTCCAGAGATTATTTGGTTTTAATTACTGTTTTCTCTATGTACAGCTTAATCTACAAATGCCATGAATGTAGGTTTGTCTTTCTTCATCCTATCTTCTACAAGAAGTTGTACCACCAGCATTACTTCATGTGATCCTACATTTCTCCTGAATCCACAAATGATCTACTACACCCCTGCCCCGTCTACCCCTCCCCATTACTTGCCAGTCATCTTCTACCAGCTACCAATCATTAATGTTAATATTTTTCAACTGTGACTTCTTAAACTGACAGTTTGGCAATACTCACTCTTGTTAGTACCTGCCATCTTTTATATTCAGATTATTACTTTCTTCTTGACATCAGACAGTATTTTGACTGTTTATATATTCTGCATAACAGATGGTGTTTTTGTTTTTTTTATTTCTTCCATATTTGTTAATAATTCTGAGGGAATTTTATCAACTCCATTTGTTTGTTTTGACTTAGGTTAGTTGGTGTTCTGCCAAAATCTTCTCTTGATATCACAACCCCATCTTATTTTAATCCATGTATTCTTTCCTTTTCATAATACTGGTTTCATGTTTCTTATATATTTTTCACCCTTCAACCTTCATTTGGTTGCTCAATACTGACTTCCCATACGAGCCCCTGATGCTAGGTATATTACGTATTTGTATGTGCATTTGGGCACCACATGTAAACCTCAATGAAACAGTGTTTGATTGAAATTCTTGGTTTCAGTCTGGATCTTTTCTTGATACAGCAGAAGATAGGAAAGTGTTGGCGGATGTGAGTCAGAGCATAGGATGAAATGGAAACCAGGAATAAAGTACTAGTAGCAGGCAAGAAGTAAGTTTGAAGCACTTCAGTTGGCAGTGGTCAGAAGCAGAGTTGTTGGCTTGTACACAACATGCCAAGTGCTCATGTCATCAGCAGTTCTGCACTCATCAAAAAAGAAACAAATCATCTGCTTACCAACTGTTGTCAATGTCTCTGAATGTAGTGGGGAAGGTAATGATGAGGACCAATACTGATGTAGCCCATGCTTTATGCTTGCTAAAATTTCACACAGAAAACTTTGTTTCATTTAATCATGTTACAGAGCACTGTAACTGTTATGCCAACTTTGATTGTGGATAGAACTGATCTGATAAATTTTATGAGAACACAAACATGAAACATGTTAGTGAATTTGGAATAATGCACAGCACAACATCAACAGTGTTGCATGATGGGCTACTGTGACTATATAAATTATATTTTCTTCACAGTGTAGTGAGGTGTGGCTCTCCTTCCATCCTTAAAAACAGTTTCAGAATGATGGCTGCACTTCTTGTACAGAAACATATGACTTTAAGTCCACCAAATGTAAAGTTTTAAGTGACAACATTTTTCACTGCAAGTTCCCCTAATTAAATGCTGTAGGGTACTTTATTTCAAAACATCATAATAACTGTGATCACCAAAGATAACCTAAAATGTGAGACTATAAGATGTAAAACAATTCAGTTTTTAAAGAAACAGTTTATTAAGATTGTTTGATAAAGGCTGTGAATCTGAAATTCTTCTTTTCAATAATTTTTTTACAGAAACTAAAACGTTTAGCAAAGCAGCAACTTCAACAGTAGATATAGTTTTGCCATATTTGAATAAAAATATTTTCACAACAGAAGGTACCAAAATCACTGTGTATTTTTCAGTCCCTCCCCTCCATTCCCAACCTGCAGTCTCCCCTGCCTGGCCCTCTCCCAAACCCCACAGGGACATGTGGATCCCAAGAAACTGTTGTGATTGTCTGAAGCCTGTTTCCTATCAGTTGGCTCACTGAAACTTCAAGCACAAACTAATTTTAATCAAAGACAGATTAGACATAAAGTAATAACTATCTTATAACAGCAATGAACAGATAGGGGATAAAAATAAATGAACAAAATTTTGAACTGAAACCAGAAGAGAGAAAGAGAAAAATATATGCCCTCAGATATAAAAATTGAATGGAAAGGTTGGCTACACAATTATTCATCTTTTTATGTTTGTGACACCTCTTCTTTCTTTGACTGCTTTTTTTCACCATTTGCCTTTTCTTTCCTCTTCCAATCAACTTAGCAGGCTATATTTAACTGATTTGATCATGTTGGTGCCATCTGTGTAATCATGTTTGAACCATGAAACTGGAATCATTAACAACATTGTGTCTTAGCTTCCAGAAGCCTGTGCATAATATTCACAGTAGTTAACCCTTTTGTGGGCCATGGGGGATATACTTCCCACTAAATGTATTTCTTTATAGCATTTAAGGGAATATATGTTACCACTTCTGTACACTCTTGGCATCTAGTGACAGTCTGTTGCACCAGCCATAGTTTCTGTTTATTATGAAATATAGCATTCTGGACTGTGGGAAGTATATATCCCACCAAATAATGGTGTTTTAATGGTTCTTGGGAAGTATGGTTACCCCAAAGTAGTTTCTGGAAGGGGCTTGGGAGCATACTTATCAAAAAATTAATCTGCCATTTATCAATATTGGGAAGCATACTTACCACCAACTTAGGAGTATCCCAAAGCTTTTGGGAACATGTGTTACTGTCTCTGTCTATGCCTGACATCTTGTGGTAGGACACTGTACCAGATGTATGAAAACTGCTATAACAATCAGTTTCTGTTTGTCGTGGGATCAACTGTTGCTGGAACACATTGCTTCACTTTTGCAGCATACATTTTTGTAGGCTGTATCAGCTCATACCTTTCTCGTTTGATAAAGTTACTACGATTGATTTCATATTGTGGAAAATAAACTTTAAAAATAGAAGTGGGAAGTCTATTTGCCACCTTAGTTTTAATACCTCACAGTGGTGGTGTGGTGATATGTGTACCACCATAGTTTTTAGTCTGAAATCAGAAAAATAAAACTATCAAAAAATAAATATAGTCAGTTGATCACAATTCTAATAAGATAGCAAAAACAAATTATCGTCCTCAAGTTGCTACAAAAAATGCGTTTACAAAAGGTTTAAATGCTGCTAAAAATAAATCACTAGTGGGACAGATAATAGAAATGTCATGTGACGAGGGCCCCCTGTCAGGTAGACCATTTGCCAGGTGCAAGTCTTTTGATTTGATGCCACTTTGGCAACTTGTGCATTGATGGTGATGAAATGATGATGATTAGGACAACAGAACACCCAGTGCCTGAGTGGAGAAAATCTCTGACCAAGCTGGGAATCAAATCCGGGCCCTTAGGATTGACATTCTGTCGCACTGACCATTCAGCTGATGCGGGCGGACAATGGGATAGGTTAATCTCCATTATTACCCACATACCATTATATAGCAAGGAAAATGACACGTTCACAGCCGCTACCAAAATTTTCACCTATGGTGTTTCAGAGAACTTATTGACTAATTGTATAAGCTCATCCACAAAACACATCACTGCTAACAGACTAAACCCTCTGCAGTCTACTACATGACTCAAAATCATGCTGACATGTGGTGCTTTCATAACACTCAGATTCATGTCATCTATCTCAGGTGTATTTCCAAATGCAATGTAAACTTTCAAAGCTGTACTAAAGGCAGTTTCATTGTTCAGCTGGAAGAAAGTCACCATTCAATAAGGTCTATTTTTATCTCATGCTTAATAATGATAATAATAATAATAATAATTACTATTATTATAATAGTAATCATTTATGTTCCATACTACATTACAACTGGCAAATAATGTACTGTGTTTTACAAATTGTTCAAGATAGTGGGGTCCATGATTGTCGTTGGATTCAGTTATAATGAAAATTGGTAAAATAAATGAAAACATATCTGAGAAGGAAATTTGCTACTCACCATATAGGGGAGATGCTGAGTCGCTTTAGGCACAATAAAAAGATTCACACAATTAAAGCTTTCGGCCATTAAGGCCTTTGTCAGCAGCAGACACACATACACACACGTGTGCCCGCACACACACACACACACACACACACACACACACACACACACACACACACACACACACACTTACATAAACGCAACTTGCACACACATCAGCTGTCTCAGAGAACTGGCAGTGTGGTCTCAGCTCTCTGAGACTGCTGATGTGTGTGCAAGTTGTGTCTATATGAGTGTGTGTGTGTGTGTGTGTGTGTGTGTGTGTGTGTGTGTGTGTGTGTGTGTGTGTTGTGTGTGTGTGTGCATGTGTGCATTGGTGTCTACTGCTGACGAAGGCCTTAATGGCTGAAAGCTTTAATTGTGTGAATCTTTTTATTGTGCCTATCGCGACTCAGCATCTCTGCTATATGGTGAGTAGCAACTTTCCTTCTCTGGTATTGCTCCATTCCATCCTGGATTTTCCATTGTTTGAAATGAAAACATATGGCTGACACAAACAAGCACATTTTCAGGGATCCACTGTGACTGAATTCTGTTGCACAGATATACTGTGTTTGTACAAAGACTGCAAAACCTAGGAGTGAGTCCAGATGGAAAATGTGTCAATACATATCTCCAGGAACATCTGCCTTTTTGTTAGCACATAGTGCAAGAAATAATTTATGTTTTTCACTTGTGTTATTCCAGTGGATATTTTTAGGTTCAGCCATCCGAAATAAAATCTGTAACCTTTATCATTATACACCTTCACAGGGCTACAGAAATCCTTCAGTTAGGAATGAAGTAGAGTTACCATGTCTAATTTGTTTTTTGTAAATTACAGTGTTGGGAGATGATTCATAATGCTTTGAGGATGATAGAATGCAAGTGGTGATGGTGGTGCAGTTTTTACTGCATTTAATTCTTTCAATATGTTTATGCCCATTGACTGCAACTTATCAACACATAACAGGCATAGTCCATATCAATTCAGGTAGGCTAAGAAAAAATCTTACCTTCAAAGTCTCGGATGTTATTGAAATTAGCATATGTTAAAATGAAGGACTAAGTAAGGAACACATATTTTTTGTTTTCCCAAAAAAAATTTCTGCTCTGAGATACAGCCCTCCAAAGATGACACTGTGCATACCATTTTAAAGATGTGAATATTGGAAAAAATTGTAAAATGCTGTATCTGTGGAACAGATCTAGATATTTTGTTGTTTTTTTTTGTATTTGAAAGATAATTGCTTTATGCTTACAAATAAATCCTTGATTTAGACTTATCTGTCAAAGTTCTTTTACTATAGCCTTCTGAACTTTTTTTATAATTTATGGAAAAAATATTTTTTTTCAAAAATGCCAATCCTTAAAATTTTGTTTTTGTTTTTTTTTCCTTTTTTTTCTATTGATTAATATCATATAGTTCTACATTTCCTGAAAAGGAGAGCTTCCAGTTTTAGGTTGGACAGGGTTTACAAACAACTGAAATTTTTGTCATACATAAAGCCTGTTTATTACCACATTATCACATAACAGGCTCATTAAAATAAAAACTTAGCCTTATTTAATATAATTTTAGTTTTGAAGCATTTAAATGGTTCCAAAATGTTTGTGAAAGGTCCAAAGACTTAAAGGTTTCATTTTGTACAACTTCTGTGCACTCTGTTTTATACTGAAATTAGCCAGTCAATGAACTAAAAATGTGTTCCATTGTTTCAGTATCTTCCTTTGACATAGAGTGATGCCTTCCTGTTGAACCAATAGGAACTGGAGCACTTACAGTCTTCAAACCATTGTGAACAGGAAGTGAGCTCTGATGGCATTGTTGCTGTCCTTCAGCTGAAAACCTATATCAGCAGCTGGTCCATGTGTTAGCATAAAGTTCACTACAGTTTCGTTTAACTCATCACTGGTCTCTATAATCTCTGCGATCCACCAGTCATAGTCACACACACATGCCACAAACATCCCCCTCAAATATGAATATTATCCTGCTGTTTCTGAGGTGTTGGGAAACAAACGAAATTTCTTCTTTCTTGCTCTTTAAAGTGTGTGCGGTATGAGTTCACCCATCACTCTGAGTCCAAAAATGTGTCTTCTGAATTCCTTTCACAGGACTAGTTTGTTTGGACTATTCTTCGTTTTTCTGCTCACGGAATTCTTCGATTTCCTCTTTGGACAAAAGAATGAGGGCTGTGGATGTGTAAGATTTCACAACTCTCGTACAATCCTCAGCATTCTGAATCACAGCTGTATTTGATGTGGAAATATTATATTTTGTAGCATGGTACTTCAGCAGGCCTCCTATACCATCACAAGGCCCCTTCCTGTGACCAGTATCACAGTATATCCAGTCAGTCGGCACAAGTGACTTACTCAATTCAAACAGTTGGTAACAATTTTTAAAATGACAAGGAGCACAATCAGAAATAATGATGATCTTCTCTGCCGCTCTTTGCAGTTGAAGAATTTTGTGCATTGCTAGCAAAGCATGTACTGAGTCATATCCTGTGTCATCACTTATAACTGCAACATTTGTGGTCTTGTTTTGAAAATATGTCACTCCTGTAAAAATTGAAACCTGGTCATTACTCCAATGATTCCCTTGTACTTCGTGTGAGAGGATTACAGACCAGTTCTCAGCAAAAATCGCAGTGAAGCACTAAACATATTTCTTCAGCCTGTACATGCCCTTTCACTTGTGCAATGTGTTGTTGCAATTTGTTCAGATGCTGGTGTATTCCTGCTTTCACTGACCATTTACCAAGTTCATCAATGAAACTGTCAAAGGCAACAGTTTTCTTAATTACTTCATTTTCCTCCCATGTCACATATGTAATTTCTGCAGTTATTTGCTACGTTTTCCAGGCCAAGTGTCTGTAAAGACAATCCTCCCTTTTCAGGGCAGTCACCACTTTCTTGAAACAAACAAGTCTCTCGCTTTATGTCACAGACTACTAATGACTTCACATGCCCAGCCAAGGTGTCATATGTCACCTTCTCCAGTAAGTTCTTCAAAGTTACCACACAGAGTTCAAAATTCGTGCAGAACACACATAAACAGATACCTCTAGGTGGGTGTGGAACTACCCACTTAGGTTGTAGTGCATAAAATTTTGATCCTCCAATGTATGAAGTTGTATAGTTGCTCTTATAATTGCAAAAGTTTCTTTAATACTGTGAGTCATGTACCTCTTCACTTTCACAACTTTTTGACCTTCAACTGTTGCAGTTATAGTGTCTTTTTTGCTGGCACTCTGGTGAGAACAGCCTCATTTATCTTCCACATAAAATGACTGCACTACTTGGACTTGAGCTGCTTCTACAGGATGACCATAATAGGGATCTGGTCTCCCAAAGCCTCCTTTTACAGACCTCACATAACTTGATTTGTCTACATGTACTTTGATAATGATGGAATGTGGCTCAAAATTGTTTTCTTTGAAAATGTCTCTGGAGTAATAGCTAAAACTTGCACCTTTTCACTGTAGGATGCACAATATTCAACAGCTGAATTGATATTTGTGAAAAATTCCTGGCAAGAGTACTTTGGTTCATTTTCTTCTGAAGATGGAATTTATAATTTGAAGAGTGTGGTCAGTTTTGCTGTAGTGTATTCATCCATAGGTTAAGTAATTTCTCTGCACTTTCCTGATGCATAGAGCATGTTACTTGACTTCACTGACCACGGTTTCTGACCAGGACTAACACCTACCTCTGTAGTTGATTTATTCAGGGCTTTAATTCTTCCTCTACTGATGCAAAATCTGCATCATCTGCATCATGGGAGGCTTCACCTTATTCAGACTATCATTGTTGTTATTATATTTAGAACACAAAAGTCATCACTTGAAACAGCTTCACTTTTCAAAGTGAA
This sequence comes from Schistocerca cancellata, assembly GCF_023864275.1. Classification (NCBI taxonomy): domain Eukaryota; kingdom Metazoa; phylum Arthropoda; class Insecta; order Orthoptera; family Acrididae; genus Schistocerca; species Schistocerca cancellata. Next base: position 538,081,559 of record NC_064628.1, on the reverse strand, counting down.
GATGTCAAATGAGAACATTTATATCCATTATATCCAACCTGAACAAAGTCTTTCTTTCTTTTTTGTCTTTTTTTTGTCTTACATATCATTCTTTTATGGATATGCAAGTAGCCAGCACACTTCACTCTCCTGTGGCCCCAGTCAGAAGACATTTCAAACAGTCCTTTTCACAAAACACACTGCAACTGTGTCAACTGGAAAATTCCTCACAAAAACACAGAACTCACTGGATGGTCTAATATAGTATTACATGGTACTAAACAACAGAAAAAATCTAACTTTTCTGGATTGGAATTTTTGAAAAAAAATTTTCTCTGTAAATTATAAAAAAATTCAAAATGAGACAGTAAAAGAACTTTGACAGATATGTCCAAATGGAGGATACCATTGTAATCATAAAGCAATTATCTTTCAAATAAAAAAACTCTATCTAGACCTGTTACAGAGACACAGCATTTTAAAAATTTTTCCAAAATTCACTTCTTCAAAATGGTGTTTGCAGAGCTATCTTTGGAGACCTGTATCTTGGGGAATGAATTTTTTTCGAGAAAACAAAAAAATACATGTTTCTTACTTACATGCTAAATTCAATAACATCTGAGACTATAAAGGTAACCTCCCTGCCTGAAGTGGTGTGGATTATACCAACAACATCAAACAATCGAAAATACAGGATGAAATGTAATAATATTATGAAAAGGAAAGTTGCCACTCACCATATAGCAGAGATAGGCACAACAAAAAGACTGTCACAAATAAAGCTTTCAGCTAGTAGGTCCTTCATCAAATGTAGATGACACACACACACACACACACACACACACACACACACACACACACACACACACACAAAACACATGTCATGTGAGTTTGAGTTGTGTTTGTGTGAGCCTGTGTGTGTTTGTGTGTGTGTGTGTGTGTGTGTGTGTGTGTGTGTGTGTGTGTTTGTCATCTATTTTTGATGAAGGCCATACTGGCTGAAAGCTTTATTTGTAGCAATCTGTTTGTTGTGCCTATAACAGCATCATCCGTAAGAAACAATATGGGGCTTCAGCTGTTATCCACCAGATCATTTACATATATCGTGAACAGAGATCCTCTTATGACACTCCCTTACAGCATACCAGTAGTTACTTTCATGTCTAGTGATATTGTCCCATTAAGTGTCAGATTCTGTTGGCTCAGAAGTCCTGAATTCTTTCATAAATCTTGTCTGATATTCCCTAACCTCATATTTTATGTAGTAAGTGATGGCATTAACCTGGATGCTTCTATCTACTTATGGATCCTTGAGATGAATAGAGCACCCAAAATTTCACAAAATCTCTACAAGTGGAATCAACATTAATATTTACATAGAATATTCTCATGCAGATTTCATTTGACATCTAGCCTTTGTTTAAATCTGTGATGAATCATGTTTCATTTTGAAGAAACTTTCTAATATGAGTACTGAACCACAGTTAGGTTTTCACTGTTCCACATAATGTTGCTCAACAGACGTAATATTTTTTCATTTTATCCATTGATACTCTACATCTTTACTCCCAGAGATGGATGTTTGATTTTGCCCAGGTAATATGCTATCTGTTTCTTTTCTCTTTCTTAACACTATCTTTAACACTTGCAGTTATTGGTGTTATAATAGCCTTTAGTCACTTATTCCTTCCTTTAAATCTACTGCATCTACTGCCTTCACATGTTCCCTAATTGTTGAAGGTAAATTCCAGTTAAGAGTTTTAAAACAGTCTTAAGTTAACTTCTGTTACTGGCACCTATTTAAACCATGCGAGTCTCTCAACTTATAACTGGAAAGTCGAATTCTCATCCTATTAGCATAGCTTGATCACAAAATTAATATTTCCCAACTTTGCTCTGAAGAATTCTCCCATTACAGCTCCTGAAATGTGGACAAAACATGTGACTGCCATGTTTAATCCACCGTCCTACCATCTCTCACATTATTTCACCTACAGACTCAGCAATAATCTGAATGAACACTACTAAGTTAACAGAAATAGATGTGCTGCTACTGTTTGCATCCAGCCAATCCACATGTTATATTTTTATGCCTACTTCTACATTTACATGTATACTCTGCAAACCACTGTGAAATGCATGGCACACTGCATTAGTTATTAGTGATTTTTTTCCATTCCATTCATGTAAGGAGCACAGGAAGAATGACTGTTTGAATGGCTTCTACATGATGTAGTTAATCTAATCTTGTCCTCACAATTCCAAAGGCATCATACATAAGGAGTTTTAGTATATTCCTAGAGACATTGTTTAAAGCCTTTTCTTGAACTTTTTTGTGACCAAGCTTGCTCTGGACAGTTTGCATCTGTCTTCAAATGTCTGCCATTTCAGTATCTGGAGTATCTCTGTAACACTCTCCTATGGGTCAAACAAACCTGTGACCACTTGTGCTACCCTTCTCTGTATACATCCAATATCCTGTGTTAATCCTATTTGGTATGGGTCCCACACACCTGAGCAATATTCTAGGATAGGTCAGATGAGTTTCTCATATGCGAACTCCTTTGTAGACCAATCATTCTATTTTATATCCCTACATAGGGGTTTAAGATTTACCTGCTGCTCACTTCTGGTTTTGGACATTTTTTCTTTTTTCTAGTACTATGAAGGTATCATTGCTATTAACAAATGAGACATTTTATAGCACTTTATGACACTAGTTCCTGCAGATCATATTAACATTTCTTTTAATCAGGAAAGGATGAATGTTGGCTCCTGTTTTCCTTAGGGGTGATCTGCTCCATCTCTTATTTGAGCCTATGGAGGGGCTCTTCTAACTTAAAAAATTCTAGTATACATGCTATATAAGAAACTGCTTAAGCCGTCGGCACATGGATCGTGCAACCGAACGTTGAGTGTTGAGTGTGATGTGATGTCACAGCATGGAACAACATGTTCAGGAGTCTTTCTGAACGTGCAGAGCAATATCTAGCATGTCAGATATTCTCAGTGTGCATCTGAGCATTGACCAATCAGATGGCACAATGCCACCTACATCACACGCACGCCATCTCCCTACAGCACTGAGATGTGAGGCGCTATATTGGAGTTCAGTTCAGGTCTATATGTAAATATGCCATTTCTGAGCACCAGAAAATTGAGAATCACTCAAAAACACATCGTTAATTGTGTGATTTGTTGCAATAAAACAATGAGAAATGTCATACTCACGGCAAAAGAATTATTGTAACGTTCGTATTACGAGAGTATGTCATTTGAAGGTAGCGACACACTGAGGATCCACCAAAAATCCATTGTTCTTGGTACAATTTGTTGCAATTAAATTTCAGGTAGTAACATAGCTATTATTAAAACCTTTAGCTTGTGGTAACATGCTAGAATTGACCCCAGATGAGTTATCACGTTAGCATAGTGAGTAGTGTCAATGATCCACGCACAAGAGGGGTGGTAAAACGATGGTTCGTGTCTCGCCAAATTCAGTTATTTTTTTTCTGACATTCACATATTTAATAGGTTCAGATGATGCTTTATTATTAGTTTAACATAAGTATATACTACATATTTGATGTTATGTAAATATAAGTTAACCTTTTTTTGAGGGTGAGTTTGTTCGATTGGTTTAATCTACAGGACAGCTTGCACTACTTGTATAAAGATATTTTGTTCCTTTTTCTTTTGAGTTTTGTGATTCACATCTTTTAAAGTTTCTGCTACTGGGTAGGAACAGTGATCAAGTAAGAATAAATTAGGGTTTTACCAAAATGAGGGAAAGATAAAATAACGTTTATCTTATGTGAAGAACTATTGCAAATTTGTGTCACACTGTTTGTAATGGAATTTTTACAAGCCTGTGTCCTTATTGATTGGACACGTACATCTATACTGAATTTTTTGTGATAATATTACATATATAACAATGTGACTAGGATATGGACAATGAGGGAAACATGCTTTTTAATAGAGCTTACATGGGAATTTTACGTGGGTCCATTGAGTAAACCATGTGATTTACCAATAGAAACATCCCATAATTGCCACTGGAGAGCATCGCAATCACATATTCCACGTTGGGGACCATGTACCATATGCACAAATTGCATTGATCCTGAGCGTTCAACAGCACGTTGAACTCAGCACGCTCAATGTTGATGTTTGACAGCATGGTCCGTGTGCCAATGGCTTTACTGTGTGTATGTAGCACATGCCTGACCTATTGTGGAGGTTCTACAATTTTCCATGTGATAACAGAGATCAAAAAATCTGCATCCAAGATCAATGAAGAATTATCTGAATCTGTGGTTTATGTCCTCTCAGTTCCAGTCCAAAGGACCACAATTAGTTTTTAGCATGATATTGTAACTGTTAATCCCTGTTTTCATCCCATGTATGATGCTAACATACCAGATATTTCCCTGAGGTGTTTGACTATCTGCCTAACATTGGAGCTCCCAATGACCAGCATACACACTTATGCGCAGACTTTACAGGAATGTCAGTGAAATACTCAGCAAATAACCCATCTGTGCTGTTTGAGATTCAGTCTAAGTAGTGAGCAGTGCCTTGAATTTGTTGTGAACTAGTCTGGTTATGTGCACCGGAAGACACAACAACATATAAGTTTCTAGGGATTCCAGAGACACCACTGATGCTTCAACTTTTGATGTAGGTGTATGAGACCTATTGACCATGGCTAAAGCAGCTCCTAGGTGTTTCTAGACAGTAGCTAATTCCTCTTTGCATCCACACAAAATAAGGACAGTCATTGTCCATCTTACACTATGTATAACTATATAATAACTGAAAATAAGGTAGTAATGCAAGCGGAGACTGACTGTAGGCTATGCAGAGACCATTACAACAAGAGATCAAACTACATGATAAGAGCCCTAGTTTCTTTTGGATGCTGATAACTCTAAACTCTTCCACAAAATTAGAAACGAAAAGTTATCAACATTTTGTCCCTCGGAAGAAGCAAAAGTTTTCAAGAAATTATTTCATGTTTCCAGCTGTGACACAAAAAAGTTGGTCCTCACAATTTAAAAATGTATGTAGGAATTGACATGCTAAAAAGTATGAGAAGTTACAAATTAATTCACAAAATTAAGAGCTAGAAATCAAGAGGGTGGAGAAGTCTGTGGTGGCTGAGGGGATCTTTGATACCATAAATGCTATATGTCTGTTCTTTGAAATGAATAAAAAGTTGACTACAGTGAAACCCATATTTTACATTTTCGTGTGATCCAGACTTAAAAAAAACGAAAAACTGAGGAAAACAGAGAATCGAGGAAAATTTTAAAACCCCAAAAAATATGAGAAAAAACACATGTAATTGTCATATATGATTATACATCGCAATCCCCTGCAATACTGTGCATAAAATATGTGTAAATGAAGGAAATTAAGTGTACAACACAATGTTTACAGACAATATGTGGTAATGAATTTCATCAGTTCCTAAAAAATCACAGGTTTATAACAGCAAGAAAAACTCATCAAAAATTTGAAATTGGTATCTGGGTACAAGGTAATCAAGCTGTTTTCTGACCTGCTATGACTACAAATTATGCATTCAAAACATGTGTTTTTGAGAGATCATCCTTTATGTTCACCCAGAAGAAAACAAAAATTAATGAACATTTTGAATTAAACCAAAAACAGCACAGCAGCTAAGTGGTTAAACCAAAAGCATAAATGCGTACATCTGCTTAATGACATACTTTGTCAACATTGCAGTTATTGTTTAATGCTTTTCTTATGAGATGCACTTCATATGGTCAAATTTATGGTGTAGAATCATGAAAAATGTAAAATGAGAGAATGTAAAATCGAAGTTCCACTGTATCTTTCTTTGTTTGAGCGAAGAGTCTCCATAGCATGGCATGACTTATACTATATGCTCACCACCCCACTTTTAAAGTATTATCTTAGGCTTGATGAGAGAACCAGAGATGTGAAAAAATTAGTTTACTCCTCCAGTTGACGTTACGAGCTTACTAGAAGTTGGCTCAGTGAATTTTTGTACTCTGTGTAAAATGTGAATTTGAAAGAAAACTCAAGTGCTACAGTTTTGCAGAAGCCCTCTATTGCTGCTGCCAGTCTTTATGATCTACAGTGAGTGGTGTGTGTGATGAAAAGTATATACATTAATAGTGTATGTAGTTGTTGAAACTGTATCATGTCATATTTAAACATGAAAATCTTTAAAATTTTCTATCGTAAAACTCGTGTTCTATTTCAGTGTGATGTCTCTGTCATAGAACATCATCTGCATGGAAAGTATATTTCCAGCACTTCACAAAATCATTTCACCCTTACTTGTACTCCTATCACTGAAGGGCCACTCTCCCTCTCTGCACATCCAGTAGGTGAGCTCATTGTACATGTGTGCTGTGCCAACTACTGGTTGACATAACAAGTCACCAGCCAATTAGATTTTACAAGCCGGAAATGGGCAATAGTTTCTTGATTACGACCAAGCATATTTTTCAAGACTCAGTGTCTGAACTTAAAAGGCTGACGGTTGGCACTGTTGCTGAATACAGTACATTGGAAGTACATTAAAAAAGATGAGACTAAGTTATAAGTGGCAGAAGAAAAGGGGTGGCCAGGACCCTCTGTCACCCATTGGCTCAGTCTGGAACACTTCACATAGACCGTCTTGATTTTCCATTCTTGCTGCAGCCTAGTAGTAGTTGTATTGTAACTGTTTGCTGAAGCTAAATGTTGCAAGTTGTGTTGGCAATGCTGATCATAGAATACATCAACATTTCCTCTCTCACATCTCCCCTCTCCACAAAGGCCTAAAATATTTCCTTATTCCACCACCACTCATGTTGTGAACCATCTGTCTTTTGAGCCACTTATGACTTGTTCAGTCACGTCAAATGTCAATAGGAAGAAATTGGGACAAAGCCAAGTGAGATGTTGAGTAAGAACTTAGAATTGAAGTGAACCTCACTAGGAAGAAATGTAAAATTGAGGAATTTTTAGCATTGATGTTATGGGTTTTCAAAGGGGCTACAAAATCACGGAGTAGAATCATGAAAAACATAAAACGAGAGAATTTAAAGTCAGAGTTTCACTGTATCTCTCTTTGTTTGAGTGGAGTGTCTCTATAGTGTGGCATGACTTATATCATCATCCTCATCTAGTTATTATTGTGTAACAAATCAAAGTGTAAAACTCTTATCCATTATGGATATGGAACACTGCAACTGTGATGAATAAAGGTTTCAATAAATTAAAAAAGGTGACAGGTTGCAGTAATTTCTTGAAACCTTTAACACAAAAGGTAGTTCAAGATATTATTGAATTCTTTAGTTGCCCAATATTATCTTGTGTAAAATATGATACGTATCTTTATAAATGTATCTGTAAGTTTCAGAAACCTGTTACAGACTGTTAGCAAAGCATTTTATGTGAATCAATTTGGAGTAAGTAATTTCAAAACTAACCATCACCTTGAAGATAAATATCACCAGAACACTGAAAGATGATTGTACAGTGTTCTACTGTAGCTTTTATTGCCATAACAATCTTGCAAAACATTGAAAATTTTCCAAAGTTAACAGATTTACTTGTTCAAATAATTGAACACTAAAAATTACTTTGTGAACATATACAATATATCCATAGTGATTTTAAATGTTTAGCTTCCTGAGAAATAGTGAAGATGCATGTTGTTCCATTTTTGGTTCCTAACCACATTATATGTTTACATCACATGATGTTTTTGCTATTGGTCGACCTGGGTGTAATGAAAGCCAGCAGAGTTTCTGTCTATTCTTGCTTTGAACAACTGATCCATTGAAAATAAGTAAGTCAAGAGCTAGAAAAAGCTAAGTTATTTTTTCCTCTTAACTACACCTACAGCTACCTACACTCTACAAAACTCTGTGAAGTGCACAGAGGAGGATTCTTCCCCTTTCATTCATGTATGGAGCACAGATAAAATGATCACTTAAATTCCTCTGTGCTTGCTGTAATTAGTCTAACATTGTCTCTGTCGTCACTAAGGAAGCAAAAGTAAGTTGTAGAATATTCCTAAGTTCCTCAGATTCCTCACTTAATGCTGGTAGTTTTTATTTGTAGGATAGTTGTCATCTATCATAAAGTATCTGTCAGTTCAGGTTTTTCACTATCTCCATGACTCCTTCCTATGGATCACGAAAACCAGTGACCATATATGCTGTCCTCTTTTGTAAACAATCAATATCTCCTGATAGTCATACTGGAAGACTATTCCAGGCTGGGTTGTACAAATCTTTTATAAGCAATGACTTGTGGACTGTTTGCATTTTCTCATTATCCACCAATGAAGGTCAGTAATAGGCAGTATGAATGGTCAACTTCAGTTTATTGAAAGAATTCTAGGAGAGTGTAGCTCATCAATAAAGGACACCATATCCTAGAACACCTATGGGACTACTAAAGTGTTTGGGATCCCCACCAAACCAGATTCATGTAACACATTGAAGCAATACAGAGGCATGCTCCTAGATCTGTTACTGGTGGGTGTGATCAATGTGTAAGTGTTACAGGAATGCTTTGTATTCTCAAATGTGAATCCCTGGACAGATGAAAATCTTCTTTTTGTGAAACATTGTGAAGAATGTTTGGGGAAACACCTTTTGCAACTGAGTGCAGAATGATTCTGTTACCACCCACTAACATACGCCTTGTGTAAGGACCACGAAAACAAGAGAAATTAGGACTCATATTGGAGGCATGTAGACAGTTGTTTTTCCCTCACTCAGCTTGCTAATTGAACAGGAATGGAAATGAATAGTAGTGGTACAAGGTACCCTCCACCAGCCATTGTATGCTGGATTGCAGAGTATGTATGTACATGTAGAAACATGCCACCTGTTTTACTTCCAACTTTGCCTATGTGGTCATTCCATGAGACAACTCACATGTTTCCAATTGCACTCTGATCATTTCATAAACTGGACACTGTGTGCCAAAATTATCTGATTTGCTTAGCTGAAAAGTGTTATTCTATGATACCTAAAATCTTGCACAATTTTTGACATTATAAATAGGAAATGACATTGTTCTTGTTTCAGATATGTTACTTGTCAAGATATCACCAGATAATTATGTCAATTTTTCCCCTGGAACAGAAACTCAAAAATAAAAATTTGTTTCATGCAGAAGTGCAACATGTCAACTGTATGTTAAATAAATGTTTTCTTCATTTGATTCCCTCCCATCCAAGCAATTTTCTGTTCATAGATATATCCTGAGATGTGCATAATGCTTACCATCACACAGCAATCAACTGTCTTTCTCTATTTGTTTGTGCTCCATTAAAAACCACAAAGCTGTGTCTTATTTAAGGTGACTACATGCTTCCCTCTTTACCAGCAAGTAGTACATCTAAAGTAATAAATCAATTTCCCTCTTTCTCTCCACCACAATTAAGTTAATTTTTATTTAGTCAGTAACAGAGATGGAAATTCATATAATAGTTGATACAAGTGAAAGATAGACTTGCAATATAATTACTATGCATATAATAGTCAACTTTAATTACATCATGAAGTATGCAAGCAAGAGTTTACCCTTAGAATATACAAGTGTAAAACTGAAAATTAAAGCTATTTTGTCAAAAAACACTAATTTTGTTTGAGAATGGCTCTATTACATTAGCGAAGAATTTTAATTGAAAACAACAATCAGCCAGAAATTAATTATTTTTAAAGTTCAATGTCAGTGATAATTATATAAAAGATTGAAACCTAATTTGAGGCTGGTTCCAATTTTTAGGTTTAAATTCTGAACACTAAAGTTAATATATCTTTTAACATTTGGACTATAAAATACAATATCTTTCCATATTTTTTGAAATCTGAAAATGAATATTCATTTTGCTTTGAAATGTTGCTCCAATGATCATCATTTTGGTAAGCATGCCTGTTTAATTTACTGTAGTTTATAGTGTTTGCAATTTTGTGTTTTGCTGTTTGCGTATTATTATAAAATAAAATAATGAAATAATATTGTCTCATCTTTAAAAATGTTTATAATTGACTATGAGAATTTTTCAATATCTTAGAATAATAAAAATGAGTAAATATTAACAAAAATTGTGTATGTTATCTTCATTTGGAGTGTTTAAAAAAACGTGCTTGAGGGAGTGAGGAAAGTGAAAATAATACTGAATCTTAAGCTGCCTAGTTTTGTCAGAGTTATAAACATAATACTGATGATAAAATGTATTCATTGACAAAATTAATAATAATAATAACAATAATAATAATAATAATAATAATAATATTGCAAAAGATGTTGAGTTTATTGTAGGACTGTGATGATATATTGCCCTTGATTCAAAACAACAGGGAACCTTTGACTGTATCTTATTTGCCTTTTGCTGGGCCAATCTGTAGAAAGATTTGTAGACTTCTGTGGAAACAAGACATCCACTGAATTTTACTCCCATGAAAAAAGATAAGAAGTCTTATTTCAGTGTTAAAGATGAAAACCCAGCCATGCATTTTATGTGAGTGTGGCATGTCGTATGTAGGAAAGATTTTTAAAACAGTTGAGGACCATTGCAAAGAAATGCCAGAAACACACTACTTTCTACATCCACAATTACATACCTGACTAAAAAAAAACAAATCAACTGTTATCAAACACAGCCTAAAACCATTAAATGAAACTCAAGACCAGTGTCATAGTGCAGATGCCACATTTCTGGAACAGTGGAATTAAGGACTGCTATGAAAATAAAGATGTCAGAACAGCTAATATGTCATGATAGAGTTTTCATTTGAAACAAGGCTTGCAGTCTGGCACTCAGTTTATAAATATTTTGCTGGCCATCTGATCCACCAGAGCTGGAAAATGTTGAGAGAATGTTGGTTTCACTGAATAACAGTGTGAAAAACAAGGAATTATCAAAGGCCTAGCAGAAGCCAATAGTCGGACCCGAATATAAATAGCAGCACAACACAAGCAACACTTCACAGTCTGATTGGAGTCCAGACAACAGGTATGCATAGCAACAAAGTTCACAGTTTCTAAAGTAGATGACTAAGTCAGTTGTCAAAATATAGGTCAATAAATGGAATTAAAAAAAAATCAGTAAAAAATGGTATCATTGAGTATAAAAACATGATAGACAAATTATCTTATGTGGAATCACCATTTGACTTAAATGAAGCTGTAATTTGATTAAATGTTTGTTTACTGTAGGAGTTTCCAATGTAAGCTTTTTATGAAATTTTGTAATGTGAGCATGCTCTGTTCCTTATAAATATAACACTATGCATGGAGAAGATAGTGAATGTTGTGTTTCTGTGTATTATATCTTAAGTATGTATAATATTTCAGGTTTGTTATGTAGTTGGCTGTTTATAGTGGTTGTCACATTGTCTGCTGTTATTAATTCAAGTTAAAGCAATCATTTAATACTATGTATGTCTGTTAATGAGGTCATTAATGCATGTCCACTGCTAATGACATCATCAATGAGACTTTCGGCATTAGTATCCATCATGAATTTTTCTTACGAACTCTTGCGAATGATGTTTGCCTCAGAGGTTACTAGGTTGAGGCCTAGTAGCACAAAAAAATTTATCACCATTATATTTCTAGTGTAGGATAAGTGATCTACATTTCCTGATTACCATATTTTTGCCAATGTCCTAGTTTACATTTCAAATGTGATTTTAATATCTTGGATTGAGAGTAGTAAGACTGAAAGATGAGCCATCTCTTAGAGGTGGCATCAGGATTGGCCACTTCCATGGGCTCTTCAAGAAGAATAGACTATATCCTAACACCAATTATCATCACCATCTCTCTTTTCATACAGTCACTCATACTAAACTGTGATGTGTAAGACAAGCTGTCGAAGTGGTATAGAGTAGAAATGATTCCAACAAGCTGAAGCCATGCAATATAACAATAAAAATAATAGTAATTTTAATATTACTTCAGCCATCATAAGGGCTGTTTAGTATGAATACATTATTCCCACAAGTTTCTTTGGTCTTTGGAAAAAAAATATTTTTTAGTAAAAGATTAATTTCAGTGTCAATGTAGAGTTCAAAACAGGGTGCTAATCCAAAATGTCTATAAGACATCTTCTGATCTAAGGACTGATAAACAGTCCTGCTTTCACTGTTTCAAAACTCTTTCAGGAGAACTTTTGACGTATGCAGGTGGATAGATACCCATTTACTTTTGGAATTTGTAAAAAAGTCTTCTGAATCCCATTTTTTTATTTTTGTAGTGCTGGAAGCAAATCTTTTCTTGGCTTTGTCAGTGTTTTATTCCAGAAGGTAATGATCATCTCTTAGGCTAACATTTCTGTAAATAATGTGTGTCTGTAACATACCTGTCCAATTCCCTTGGAAAAAACATTTCTTGGTGTAACTAGATTGCAGTGCTAATAACATGTCAGTAAGAGAATTACCACGAACTTCCCACTACTTTTAACATGAAGATTGTACAGCCCTGACAATGCTGTTACATGAACCAGGTGATTTTCATACTGTTGAACAATGGTTTTACCCCAAAAGGTGAAGCATTCCAAAGAAATGCACTACCTGCATAATTTTCTGCCAGTTGTAGTTGACTTGTAGCACTTTAAGTGACAATATGATGTTGAACAAAAAAGTATTTGTTGCTGACACTTAACAAAAAGATTGAGGTAATTGGGGTACGCCAGGAAGACAAACTCAGTATGCATAAAATAACATTGCCCTTAAAACATGATTAAACACAGATTTATGAAACTTTAAGAAACAAATATAAAATACAGGATGCATGCACAAAAGGGTAGTGACAAATGAAAAGAAAGGTGAAGAAGACAGGAGTCTTGTCCAATTTGGGATATTATTTTAGTCCCTTGCCATTCCATTTTGAGCAAGGTTACTGTATCAGGTTTGCACTTAGAGGTGGAAGATGAGCAAAATTTTGCACATTTCATTTACATAATAATCTGTTGAATGATGCTATTGGTTGTTATTTGAGACAAAGTCATTCATCATAGATCTGTCAACTGCACACATACCATGGCCCATACGCAGCTACACTCTTTCTGCAAAGTAGCTCAGTTGCACCAAGTAGTGGTATTGATAGGACCAAGGATGACAACATGAAAGAGGCACTGAGTGGAGGAGGGATTGCAGCGAGGAGATAGTCAACTTATTTGTCAACTAAGTTTGTTCTTTCACTAGTCACAACATGTGGTATAGTATAACTTAAGCTTTTACTCTTATTCTTGTTTCTGTTTTTACTTTTATTGTTCCCCTCCTTATTTATATTTTTAGTTAATGTACAGGATGATTCAAAGTTCATGTTAGAGACTCCTAGGTATTGTAAAGGGGACTTAGTAAATGAAGTTTTGATAAGGAACCCATATCCACAAATGTAGCGTTTGGATATAAAATAAGTTTGAAGATCGGATCACTTTCAAATATCCCATTTCACGGTATGTACACTAGCTGAGAAGAGGGTGCTGTCATCTGTCCCTGCTGTAATTATGATGATATACCATTTTCGTCTGATTACAACAATGGCTGCAAGAAACTGGTACACTCACAACCAGGAGGGTTGACTGTGGTGCTCCACAGATGTACTGCATTCCCAACTTTGAAGAGGACATCCTTCATCACATAGAAGAGAACACGACAACATGTACTTGAAACATTGTCCATGCCATGGGATCCTGTAGAGCCCATTGTCTTTCCCATATGCATACCATGAAGTGGGAGATTTGAAAGTGTTCTGAGCCTAAAACTGCTGTTACACTCAGATGGAACATTTCCAGACAGGGGTCCCCTATAAAACGTCATCTACTAAGTCTGACTGACTTTCCACTGGGAGAGTCCTTACAAGGGTGATGTCAGTGTGGTCATATCAGTGGAGAGTGGTGGGGCTTGAGGATGGTCCAGGAGAGAGGTCCTAGTGAGATGAAAGCTTGTTGCTGTTCAGAGGTGGTGTGGTTGCTGTGTACGATACGGAGAGATGGGCTATGACAGGTGAGCCACAAATGTTGCTGGTATAATTTGAGAAGACAGTGGGTTGTCAATGTAGCCAATGTTGGGCATAGCATGGTGAATTTGGACAACACATGGGGTATAGACTGAGACATAGCTCAAAGTGAAGGCATCAGTGAGCATTATGAAGAACGCAGATGAGGTGTGAAATAAATACTCGGATATGGCTTGGAGCAAAGACATCATCAGTCATTGTGGAGCACTCAGACAAGGTGTGAGTGAAGAATTTTGGATGTGGCTCAGAGTGAATAACTGTGTTGGGGCTAAGGGTGCTCTGATTGAGACACTGGTGAATGCGGTCAGCACTTGCCCATAGCAACTCCCAATGCAAAATGACTCTGGCCAGCTGGGAGGTGTCCTTCATAGCACATGGTAAGAATGCTGCTGTGTGATCAATGGGCTTGTGTCTGTGGAAGAAGAATTGGCACCCGGTATAGCACCATTAATTGCAGTGATTCTTGCACCTCTAGCAGCAAAGCTAGCACTACAAACATGTTCTGCTCCTAGTGTTTATCCTGCATTTTCTATGGTGGTATCAACCATGGGCTGGAGAGGTGGCAGCTCACAGTACATTTCGGTGTTGTGTAATGATGGATCTCTGGTGAATATAATGCCACTCTCCCATTAGAAAGGTGAAGCAGGTTCCACTGGGAGAAGGCTGGGATTGATCTGCTGGAAGGTCACCAGCAGGCATTGGCAGATGATGAGAGGTGATGCTCTATTATTGGAAGCTGCCCGAGTTGTGATGAAGCTAATGAGCTGGCAAGATGTCTGATGTGGTATTGATGCCAACAGGAATAAGCATCTATGACCATGGACCAGGGCATGGTCATCATGGGAGACAAGGCAGCTGCCAGAATGCAGTGATGGTGATGAGACCAGCTGCAGCCCAGCATTTTCCATTGGGACATCTTTGAGCACCTCGCCATGTACAAGAGGAAAAGGACAGGGAACAGGGCCAAGTGTTCTACAAAGGGTGATATGACAGGAGGCAACAATGCAGAAATGGAAGAAGGAAGTGATGCAGAAGTGGAGGATGTGATGGAGGCATCAAGAGGGTTAGTAGAAGTGGGCCCAGCATTGGGGAGTGCTGC
This sequence comes from Schistocerca cancellata, assembly GCF_023864275.1. Lineage (NCBI taxonomy): Eukaryota > Metazoa > Arthropoda > Insecta > Orthoptera > Acrididae > Schistocerca > Schistocerca cancellata. Next base: position 538,066,447 of record NC_064628.1, on the reverse strand, counting down.
AGTGGTGAGGAGTGTGGCAGCAGCAGTGACAGCTAGAGGCTCATTAGAACCTGTAAATGATGCTGAGGGCAGAAGAGGAGAGAACTTCTGTATGGATGCCCAATCAAACATCAGTGCAGTGACAGGGATACATTCTGGTGGGACATCAGCAGGTAAACGACAGGTTTGACCAGAAGGGTGATGGGCCTGGTGCACATCAGCAGTGAACTGATGGCTCATCAGCTGTTGATGTGCTGGTGTGACATCAGCAAATTGCAGGTAGATTTGGCTGGGAGAGATGGCAGTAGCATCACTCTTGGTCATAATCGGCATGCAGATTAGCTTCTCTAGATATTTGGTGTTCCATTGCACATGCTGCTGCAGCAGCAGCAGAAGCTACATTGATACTGTCATAGGAGTTTATGCCAGAAAGGAATGAGACACATGTATATGACAAGACAAAAAAATTGCCACTGTACAATGTAGTGCACAGATATTGGTAGTTACAGTGGGATGAGCACTCAAAGTAGAAAGTCTAGCAGTTGCTGGCAGGATGAAATCCACTTCTCATCGCAAAATTATGTGTCATGTCTGAGAGAGCCAGGCCAATTAACAGCTACTATGTTGCAAGAATATTTATTTACATTATATACATATTCATAGACATTATATATTTATACATTTATGTCCATAAACTAGATACAGCAAAACAATAATTTGGACTTTAATATGCACTACTTGGTTCCAATCCACCAACAGTCACTGTTGTTGCACCAGCAGAGTTATTACTAGGGTGACATCAGTACAGCTGTATCAGTGGAGACCAGTAGGGTCTGAAGACAGTCTGAGAGAGAGGTCCTGGTGAGGCAGAAGCACATAGCCAGATGAGGTAGTGTGGCTGCTGTTGACAGTGCAGGGAGATGGGCTCCATTAGATGGGCCATGGATTTGATGAGTGTAATTTGGGAGTGACAATGAGATGTGTGCTGATGGGCTATGAATGCAGCTGACATTGGGCCTAGTGTGGGCAACTCAGGTTAGATGGAGAGTGGAGATGTGGCTCAGAAGAAAGATATCAGTGGGCATCAGACAAGATGTGGATGAAGACTTGGGCACAAGTTAGAGCAAACAACTGTGCTGAGTTGAAGGGAGCTTTGATTGAGGAACTGGTGAATGTGATTGGCACTTGGCCTTGAGTGACTCCTGATGTGATCTGGCTCTGGTCAGTTGGGTAGCATACTTTCTAGCCAACTGATAGAAGAATACTACCACAGTTATCAGCAGACATATAATCTGCAGAAGAGGAAGAGGTGTCTATGATGTAGTGTTACATGTACATCTACTTCTATGTGATTACTCTGAAATTCACAGTTAATTTCCTGGCAGAGGGTCCATCGAACCACCTTTAAGCTACTTTTCTACCATTCCACTCTCAAATAATGTGCAGATAAAGTGAACACTTTAATCTTTCTGCGCAAGTTCTGATTTCTCTAATTTTATTATGATGGTTATTTCTCCTTATGTAGGAGGACGCCAACAAAATATTTTCACACTCTGAGGAAAAATTTTGTGATTCAAAGTTCCTGAGAATGCCCTGCTGCAACTTAAAATGCCTTTGTTTTAGTGCCTGCCACCACAATTTGTGTGTCATATCTGTGCTATCTCCCCCTTATTTCATGATAACACACACAAAATGAGATGCTCCGCTTTGAAATTTTTTATGTCCTCCATCAATCTTATCTGATGTGCTTCTCACATCACACAGCAACAGAAGTGAGTGGACAAGCATACTGCAAGAAATCTCTTTAATAGACCTGTTATATTGTCTGAGTGTTCTGTCAATAAATCAAAGTCTTTGATTTTCTTTCACCACAACATTATTGATGTGATAATTGCAGTAATCTGTGTGCCTCTAGTGACAAAACTGGTGCTGTATGTTACCAAGACAGCTATGGGAAATGTTGTTGACAACAAATGTGGTGTTTTTATATTGTGTCCATACTGTTTATCCTACATCTGTTGTGGTGGTATCACCAGTAACCTGGGGAGGTAGCAGCCAGTAGTACATATCTGTGTTGCATAACAGTGGATCCCAGGTGGAAACAATAACAAGCATACATAGTATTACCACTATTGCTTTGTAAGTTCCTCCCTCTTTCATACTTAACCCTCGACCGGGCGCGCCATTTTTCATAACACAAGCAGGCACGTGGCGCACTTTGTACACGTGAAAAGAATAGGTTTCTGAATGTTACCAAGGTAGGTCATGTATGATCAAAATCACAGTTTAATGTTGGTTTATTTAAACAAGGAGAAAATGAACTTACATAACATGAGCTAAACTTTTATTAAACAATAATGAAATAAATGTTCACTATAACTCTGTATTGCCAAGGACAGGTGTTAAAGAGACAGTAATGACACATTCAAAGCATTAAGCAGTGCAGTTGCGTCAGATATCAGTCATCTGCATATTCGATCACTAATTACCTCATAGACAACTGCCTCAATGTGGGATTGTGTTGCTAGTTCATAAATGGGGTCATTTTTTTGAACTGATTGTAAATTTTTTCTTTCCTAACATGTTTTGTATTTTATATTACTCTTGCTCACTTTGATGTATGACAACACAATTCATTGCTGTGTTACCTAAAGCAATAGGTATAGGTTTGCGGTTGTGGAACAAAAATGGAACCGCACAAAATCATTTTATTTTTGGTTGGCACACTTTATACATGGGCTACCCCAATCAATTGTGCAATCTTACCTTTTCATGCACAGAGACTGACAATTATAGATGCTAAGTGTCTCCATTCATGCCAGATCCCCTCCCCCTTTCCCCAGATGACCTGTCCTTCAGAAGCCCAAACCCAGTTAGAACCTGTGTTTTCATAAAAAGTCCACTTATAACACAGTCTGTCTATGTATAATCCTTACCAACCTCATTCTACAGGAACACAACACTTAGACCAGGCATCCATGTAACACCTTTCTGCAGGTTATGAAACATTCATGCCCTCCAATTTGTACTTACCACCTTGAATTCCAAAACTCTCATCATCAAATGACTGAAAGAACATGTGCATTACCACTTTAAGAAAAGTTCTCATGCTTATTAATCTCCCTTTGTCAAACTTCCCCACCAATTCCTCATTGACACTAAAGCCTTCTCTCTTATGTGCTTCCCCTGCCACACCTGAAGAGAATTTCTGTCCCCAATTCACTGGAAACCAAGAACCTAAATAAGGTTACAAGATGACCAGTAATTTGTAAAAATTCCCTCTGAAAAGGCTTGACTTTAACTCTCACATCCATATTCAATAATGCTACACTTATCATAGGTGTCTTTTCCTGCATACAGTGCCTCTAGATGACTAAGCATTGTGACACAGTAATTAAGACATTAGACTCATATTTGGGAGGAGTGTGATTCAAATTCCCATTTACCCATCCAGATTAGGTTTTCCTTTCTTTGCTTAAATGAACTGAATGTGTGTTCCATGTCATTTCTTTGTAGAGGACATGGGGAATTTGCTTCTTCATTTGAACCTGATCTTTAATGAAATCATAATTGCTGTGAGTTCAAATCCTATGAGGGTGGTTTGAAAAGTACTTGGAACAGAACAGAAAAAAGTACCTACATCACTGAAACTTTTTTTATTTTTCAATGAAGTCTCCTTGTAGATTAATGCACTTGGTTCAACAATGTCCAGTGCCTTGATCCCATCTCGAAAATGAATTTTCTCCAGGCCTGCAAAATAGTTGTCAACTCTTGCTATCGATTCATCGTTTGAAGTGAATCTTCATCCACCAAGGAAAATTTTCAGTTTTGGTAAGAGACAGAAGTCAGATGGAGTCATATCAGGTGAATAAGTTGGGTTTAGCAACAATTCGTACCTTAGTTCATGTAATTTTGCCATGGTGATGGCACATGTGTGTGGGTGCACATTGTCATGATGGAAGATGACTTTCTTACTTGCTAAACATCACCTTTTTTTGCGTATCTTTTGTTATAATTTGTCCAGGAGGTTTGCATAGTATTCTCCAGGAATTCTTCACACAGTGGGGAGATAATCTACAAACAGAATCCTCTTTGCATCCCAGAACACTGATGCCATGACTTTTCCTGCTGAAGGAATTATCTTTGCTCTCTTTGGTGATGGGGAATCAACATGTTTCCACTGTTTTGACTGTTGTTTTGTCTCTGGGCTATAGTAGTGCACCAAAATTTCATCTGTAGTCTGAAACCAGTACAAAAAATCTTCTTTGTTTTTCCTAAAACGGGCCAAACATTGTTCCCATTCTTATACGTTTTTGATCCAGCATCAAGAGTCACAACACCCATCTTCCAGATAAGTTTTTCATTTTTAATTCTTCAGTTAAAATGTGATACACTCTTTCAGATGACATCTGGCAAGCGTGAGCAATTTCACACACAATCAGCAGTCCTCTATGACCATTTTGTGCACGTTTGCAATGATTTGTGAGGTAGTGACACATCTTGGCCAACTACTGTGCAGATCATCATCTAAACTCTCCTGACCAAATTTAAATTCATTTGTCCACTTGGCAACAGTTGAATACGAAGGAGCAGAGTCCTCCAGTGTGTTATGGAAATTGGCATAAATGTCCTTTGCTTTCATACCTTTCTTTACACAGTACTTAATCTCTGCTGGAATCTTGATTTTTTCCATCTTCACAAATCACTACGTGGGAACAACAACAGAACTACATCACTGCCACAGCTCTCTTCCAAGGGCACTGATGTGGCATGTGTTTACAGGCAACAGTTGAATGAATATCACGTGAACAAATCGTTGCACTAGTGCTAACCTCTCATGTTGATTCTGAGAACTTGTCAAACCACCCTTGTAATTTTCTACCTCCCTTACAGTGGAAATACCTCTTTACTATAAACAGATGAACTACCTACCCAACAGACCAGAACCACCCCAAAGTCAATATCGAACCCCACCTGTGGGCCTGTGCTACTTCCACCTAACGATCTGTTGATACCCTTGCAGGAATTCCCAGCCTCCAACCTTCCCATACCTTTCTTTCCTAAATCTGAGACCAAACTCATAACTGTGGGCAGAATCACCATCCACCACTTTAATCAAAGTCCTATACCCAAAGTCATGATCTTATCATTCACCATACAGGGAATTTTTCTCACTTGTCTGAGTTGATGCAGTATGTTTGACTTCTTTCAAAAACAAATAAAATTCTTTAAATTTTTGGTAATCAGATCCAGGTCTTCTAAGTGGCAATCAGACATACAGACTGCTAATCTACAGAGATACACTTCAACAAACTACTGTTTTCTCAAACAATTATTGTTATATACTGATTTGTATAAACAAGCTATAAGTTCCTCCTCACACCTTCTTTTATTTCCTTACATTTGTGATTCTGGATCTGCTCTCTGATTCCAAGGAATCTTTTGAATAATAATAATAATAATAATAATAAATTTATAACTCACTGGTAACATAAATAAATACAATTTCATTATCTATTTTAATCAAATAAATTTTATAGCCCTATATTTGCTTGTGTCTGAATGTTCTACAGAGTCCTTAATATATTTTAAATAGTGCAGCTAGCTTTTATAAACTATTAGTTAAACATAAACTTAATAACACAACTAACACCAGGGACATGAGATTCTAAATATTCCATTATAACAGTATTATGTGACATTTCATTATCTCAGCATTCTAGGTAGGTGAAAATCAGTTGACACATAAAAGTAAAACAAAAATCTCAGAATGATGTTAGATTATTTCTCATAGGCTATTCTGGTCTGTATTGGTTCCATATGTTCTATGAATATAAATGTTACTACCAAAGCTTGAATTTTGTGCTGACTGTTTTGAAGTGTTATTGAAAAAAGTGAAGAAAAATCAGTAACTCATTTTCCCTCACTTTTCTTCAGTAACACATCACAATAATGAGTAACTCATTTACTTCACGTATCTTCAATAAGGCTTCACAACGACCACCACAAAAGTCAAGCTTTGGTAATAGGATTTTTATTCTTCTATCCACAAACAAGGATATACTGTGGAATTCATAAAAATTCACTGATGCCATGAATGTTTGTGGAAAGAATATAGTGATTTAAAGGAAAGCCAATATTGATTACAGTAGCTATTCCTCCATTATGAAGTACCAGATGTGATGAAGAATGGTGCAGTAATTCAATGTCTGATTGAAACCTCAACAAATCCATGAACCATGGACCTTGCCATCGGTGGGGTGGCTTGTGTGCCTCAGCACTACAGATAGCTGTACCGTAGGTGTAACCACCACAAAGAGGTATCAGTTGAGAGGGCAGACAAGCATGTGATTCCTGAAGAGGGCAGCAGCCTTTTCAGTAGTTGCAGGGGAAACAGTCTGGATGATTTACTGATCTGGCCTTGTAACATCAACCAAAATGGCCTTCCTGTGCTGTTACTGTGAACGGCTGAAAGCAAGGGGAAACTGCAGCCATTATTTTTTCTGAGGGCATGCAGCTCTGCTGTAAGGTTAAAAGATAATGGCATTATTTTGGAAAAAATAATCTGCAGGTGGGGCTACTCAGAAGGATCCCGTCATCAGGAGAAACAAAACTGACATTTTACGGATTGGAATGTGTAATGTTAGAACCCTCTATTGGATAGGTTGATGTTAGATATAGGGGGTATTAGTAAAGTTCAGTGGCAGGAAGAACAGGACTTTTGGTCAGGTGAATATAGGGTTACAAATATAAAAACAAATAGGGTTAATGCAGGAATGGGTTTAACAATGAATAAGAAAATAGGAATGCAGACAAGCTACTATGAACAGCATAGTGAACACATTATTGTAGCCAAGGTACACATGAAGCCCACACCTACTACAGTAGTACAAGTATGCATGCCAATTAGCTTGGCAGATGATGAAGAGACTGAAGAAGTGTATGATGAGATAAAAGAAATTATTCACATAGTTAAAGGAGACAAAAACTGAATATTGATGGGGGACTGGAATTTGATAGTAGGAGAAGGCAGAGAAGAAAAAAATAGTAGGTGAATATGGACTCAGTGAAAGGAATGACAGAGGGAGCTGCCTGGTACAATTTTGCACAGACCATAATTTAATCATCGCTAACACTTGGTTTAAGAATCATATGAGAAGGTTGTATTTGGGGAAGAAACCTGGTGACCCCGAAGGTTTCATGTTGATTATGTACTGATAAGACAGATATTTAAGAAACAGATTTTAAACTGTAAGACATTTACAGGGTCAGATGTGGACTCTGACCACAATTTATTGGTTATGAACTGTAGATTAAAACTGAAGAAATTAGAAAAAGGTAGGAAATTATGGAGATGAGTTTTGAATAAGTTAAAATAACCAGAGATTTCTGAGAGTTTCAGAGTGAGCATTCGGTAGTGGTTGACTAGAGCAGGGGAAATGAATACAATGGTAGACAAATGGGTAGCTTTAAGATATGAAAGAAGCAGCAGAGGATCAAACAGATAAAAACACAAATTCTAGTAGAAATCCTTTGGATAACACAAGAGATATTTTAAAAAAATCATAAAAATCATTGATGGGGGCCAAGAAATGAATCAGTATGCAGATTCAGAAGGATGTAAAGTGCAGTAGTTATTCGGACATGAAGAGGCTTGCTCATTTATAGAGTAGTATGGAGAGCTGTATCAAACCCGTTTTCAGACCAAAGACCACAACAACAACAAACTTTTGAAGAATCTAAGAATATTGTAAATATGTTTAGGCACTGACAAAAAATTTTAATATGTATTTAGAATGATTACAATGCTAGTTCAGACTAATGACTAACAAGTGTACATTCTCAGATGCTGAGTAGGAACTGGCCATTTGGAGCTGAAAATACACTTAAAGTACATTTCCTGTTTCTTCAGGCACCTGTGAAATATTATGTTATGCCTAAGACATGATACTGATGTTATTGTACTATAGTTTGTGTTTAGTTATAACCTAAAGAAATAGACCATTTTCCCCTTAACTAAAATAGGTAAGCATCTCCTCATATCAAGTTTGGAGTTAAGCCACAGAAATTCTTAGTGTACATAATGATGAAGTGTCTCTGGGTGTGCTAATAAGCACACATATATGATTGTCTATGGCTTTGGTCTGGTACATACATAACAACTGATGGAACACGAACATTGTATGTGAATTTTACACACCAACAAGTTTTCTACTCCTCAACTTAGCATACCTAAAAGCCTCTCTGTGGATTGAAATTACAGTAAGAGTTGGACAATACATTTATTTAAAACAATTCAGTGGTAGCATGTTCAATGCTGCTGAAAGAGCTTACATTCTCTCGTACAATGTGTCAGCCTATTGATAATGGCAATTTTTGGTTTACAGCAGAGAGGACATTTAATGCAGTTCACAATGTCTAGCTATCAACTCATTAGATAGGGCAGTCAGTGTTCAAACTTAAAGAAATGCATATCATCACCATTTATTGTATACATAGCTCATTACATTGTGCTTGTCATCATTATGTCCTCAGAAGTTCTAAGAAATTTTTGATGAAACATCAATACAGATTGCTGATCAAGCTCAGCTGCAATCTTGAGATGATGTCAGCATGGTAAAAAGACTTTATATTGAATGCAAAAATTTCAGTTAAATTCTAGGCAGTTAGTATGAAGATTCAAAAAGAAATACTTGAAGAGGAGATAATGAAAGGATATGAGCCTCATAGTGAAGTATTATGTATTAAATAAACTTTATTTTTGTTTCTTTCACAGCCTGCTTTAGGGAGGTTATTGGCAGTACATGTAAAGTGAATAGAGACAATTACTGTGGTTTTGAAATGAAATTAAGTAATGAGTAATTTTTCGACAATTTATGATTGGTACCCAACACATTGCCTTCAGATAACACTTCAAATCTGATATAAAGAACTAAAAATAATCACTTCCATTTAGAATACCTGCTAAGATCAAATATAAAACATGCAATTGTATAAAGAACTGAAAATACTCAAGCTAAAAGAAAAGACTGAAACAAAAATTTTAAAAAGTAATGTGTTAATTTTAATGACTGCATGCATCAATGAAATGCCCAAGCATTTCTATGTTTATTTAGATTGTTACTCAGTATTAACAGGATGCAGCTTGCATTGTGTAAGGGTGTGACATGTTTTGGATCTAATCACCCTCTGACATTGAGCTCTGAACATGATTTGAATGATTATGTCTTCAGAAACTTCAGCAACAGTTATAAAAATGTCAGACATGCTTCATTAACTTTTATGTAATACTTATTTTGTTGAAGCAATTAATTTATGACTCTATACTGTGTAACAAAACTAACCAATAGTAATAAAACAAATTCTAAACTTATTGTTTTTATAGAACCAACTAACTTGGCATATTACTTTAATATGATTGGCAGTAATGATGTGTTACTAATTGAAACACTTTGTTGGATGGTTTGTTTTTTTCTGTGTTGTTGTAACTAACTGTGTAGTAACACTGACTTCCCTTGCAGGTGCCGTACTGCGCGCAATTGGTGAGCAATACCGCGTGTTGTGTGCATCGGTAAATCACGTGGCTCCTACACTTCCTAAATATTAATATTTTTAGCCATAAAAGCTATCTGTTTGTCTGGTCATGATTATGTATTTTCAAATTGAAAGGACTCATTATTTACTGGGATTTCTGATATTATGCTGAGATATGATGTGTAGAGTATTTTGTACATGCTGCCATACTTAGGAAAATTTTTTGAAAAAGTAGTCTTAGAAGCATACAAGGGTTGACAGCTAATGCAAAAATTAGAAATTAAAACAAAATGTAAGCATCCTTGGAAAATGTTGAGTTTTCGTAACAGTTATTCATGGGATCTTATTTCTGACATAGGTGACTTTCTGTGCAATATTCAAAAAATGAGAGGCCAAAAGTCAATAATAATAATGGAAAGAGTGTGGGTAATCACTCAGTGTTCAGTTTAGGGGGTGATTAGATAACAGGCTTGTAAAGAAAAGTGAAAATATTGCTAAGAAGAAGGACATTCTCCAAAAGCTTAGCAATGTTTTCTACCTCCTTTACATGTGTGTCATTTGCTGAACATCTCCAGCATACAGCGAGTGATTACTTGTGCTCTTTCCCTTATTTATGTTCTTGAGGACTTTCCATTATCATAGCAAAGTTGCTATTGTAAGACTAATACAAATTTAAATAATAAACTGCTGAATGGAGCATTTACAAATGTACTAAATAAGAAACATATGAATAAAACAAATGAACAAAATATTGACATATATGTTCCAGAATTGAATCGTAGCCTTTGGGACTTTGGGTTTCTCCTTCTTTGGTTTCTGAAAATGGAGGGAGCAGTAGCTTTTTTTTTATTTTGATGGGAATGAAGTGCTTGTTCTGCCTAGAGTACCCCTGCATTCATACACCTCCTCCCCCCCTCACCCCCACCCCCTCCTCCTCCTGTTCTTTTTATGTACTTGTAAAGTCATTCCATCTGCAACATCTGACATGCTTCTTCGCAGTTTCAATTATTCTCTTTCTCTTGAAGGAAGTACATACAATCATACTCATATTTAAATTTCTTACTATAACTGTTGGTCTTATCAGCATAGTATCCGTAATCATTACCTTCTTCACATACCATTTTATGTAACACACATTTAAGTGAGTAATTCTGACTTTTATCATGCACCTATGGCTTCTAACATTCATGGTAACATTTGCCATATGCTTTATGAGTGTATTTTGTCTTAAACTTTAACATTGAGCAAAGGCGTATTTCCTGTCTGCTCCTGTACCATGCCATATGTGTATACCACATTTATTTAAGTTACTTACACATCATGTTCCATAGAACTAAACAGGCCTGCAAGCAGATTGAAGCTAACAGTTTAACTAAGTCTTATTCTCACAAAGGCATATTATGCAACTTCAAACACACAATAATGACCTGTTAGCGTCAGAAACAGATGTTAATTATCACACACTAAATGAACCACATTGTCTAAAATTCATTGGGGTTTAGCTGGATAACAAGTTAAAATGAACAGTGCTTAGGCCAACTAATCAGGAAGTCCAGTTTAATGTGTTTCACCTTTAGAAACCTCCTACATTGTGTTGACCTAAAGACGTATGTTAGTTTATTTTGCATATTTCCTCTCCCTGTTATCTTACAGAATTATCTTTTGAAGCAAGCAATATGATTATTGTATTAAATAGATCTCAATTAACATCTTCTCTCTGCAAAGTTCTGTGATGTGGATGGCAGAGGATACATCCCTTTATACCAGTTATTAGGGATATTTGTCATTAAATGAATATATTAAGATTGGGAATTATGATTGCTTTAATGCCTGTGTGCTCTCTGGAATTGATCTAATCTTGTCTTCATTATCCCTGTGGGAACAATGTGTTATGGTTTGTAGTATACTTCTCAATTCCTCACTTAAGAATGGTACTTGAAAGTTTCTAAGTAGGATTTTTTACAAAAATTTCCATCGAACTTCAAGCATTTGCCAGTTTAGTTCCTTCAATACTTTTGTGACACTGTCCTATGGGTCAGACAAACCTGTGACCATACATACTGATCTTCTTTGTATCTGTCTGATATAACCCATTAGTCCTATTGGGTATGGGTCCAAAACAGTTGAGTAGTGTTCTATTATTGGTCACACAAGCGGTTTGTATGCAGTCTCCTTCATAGACTGATTATATTTCTGTAGTATTCCACCTATGAACAACAGTGTGCCACCTACTTTACACATGACTTTGACTTGTGATCAATCCATTTCATATCCTTAAACTTTTTGCATGCGTATATTTGTTTGAGCTGACCGATTGCATCTGTGACTTGTTCATATTGTAGTCATAGGATAGTACATTTTTTCTTTTTGTAAAGTGATGGTTTTATATTTTGGAACATTTTAGCAGGTTCCCAGTCTTGGTACCACTTTGAAATCTAATCATGAAATGCAGGTTTTTTCATATAGTGTTTCACTATCCATAACTTCATCATATGTGAAAAGTCTGAGGCTACCATTAATATTGTGTACAAGATCATTAACATACAACACAAACAGCAAGAGTCCCAAAACACTTCTGTGGGGCACATCTGAAGTTACTTCTACATCTGTCAGTGACTCTCCATCCAAGATAAAATGCCCTCCACACCAGGAAATCCTCAATCCAGTCACAAATGTTACATAATACCCCATATGTTTAACTTTTGAGAACAAGAATATGTGTGAGGCAAATGCCTTTGAGAAGTCAAGAAACACTACATTTATCTGACTCTTTGATTTGTCAGTTCAGGATGTCAAAAGCATAAGTTGGGTGGGTTTACATTACCGACTTTTTGTGGAATCTTTTTAAGATATGTCATTGCATTTGAATTCAGAATATGTTCTAAGATTCTACAACACATGGGTGTCAGGGATATAGACTGGTGGTTTTGTGGACCATTTCTGTTGCCTTTATTGTAGGTGACTGTGGCCTAGCCTTTCTCCCAACCATTGGGTACAATTTTTTGTTCTACAGTTTTTCAGTGTACTATTGATAAAAGAAGGGCTAACTCAGCTGCAAATTCAGTCTCTCGTTTGAGTCTTCTACCCAACTCATAACCAAAGAACCAGGGTTAGTATCTTTGTAGTTGCTGGTGCAAGCCTTCCGCCCAACTGAGAACCAAAGATCCAGGGTCAATTCTGGGAACAATGCTGCAGATTGGGAGCTTTGTTGGAGTTCTGTGCGAAAGTACTAACTCTGTGCCCAGATGACAGGCATCATTTGTCCCAATGTGTACCACAATGTGCAGTTGGATGCACCCTAAACCCTCAGTGGTAGCCAGAATAGCCTCTTCAACATATTAAATGAGGCCTCCAGGCATACACAATGATTGCACATGCTGTTTCTTTCGTGCCTTGCGGTCATTTCCCTAAGGGGTAACGTTGTTTATAGCACGTCTGAACTGTTGATGATTAATGCACTCCTAGCCTTTTGCATTTGCCTCCTCTTAACATGGGACACAGCATGAGTACTAATTACTACGATTTTTCCCATTCCATTCATGTATGGGAAGAATGATTGTTTAAATGTCTCCACGGGTACTGTGTTTAACCTTGTCCTCACAATCCTTATGGAACCAATACAAAGGTGGTTGTAGTATATTCCTAGAATTGTCATGGAAAGCCAGGTCTTGAAACTAAGTAACTAAGCTTTCTCAAGATAGTTTATGTCTGTCTTTAAGCGTCTGCCAGTTCAATTTCTTTACCATGTCTGTGACACTCTACCACAGATCAACAAACCTGTGGCCATTTGTGCTGCCATTTTGTGTATTAGTCCTACTTGCTGTGGATCCCGCGCACTTAGGTAATTTTTTAGGATGAGTCATACAAGTGATTTGTAAAAATTCTACTTTGTAACTTGAATGCATTTCTCCAATACTCTACCAAAAAGCCAAAGTCTACCATCTGCTTTACCCATGACTTAGCCTATGTGATCATTTCATATCACTAAAAAGTACTACACTTAGGTATTTGTATGAGTTCACTGACTCCAACAGTGATGCATTGATATTAGAGTCATCAGCTACTGGGCTAATTCATTTTGTGTAGTGCACAATTTTACATTTCTGAACTTTTAAAGCCAACTGCCAATCTTTGCATCATTTTTAAATCTTATCAAGATCTGTCTGAATATTTATGCAGCTCCTTTTACACAATATTTCATTATAGATAGTTACATTATCAGCAAAAGAGTCTGAGATTACTATTAATATTATCTGCAGGGTCATTAATATGCAATATGATCAGGAGTGGTCCCAACACATGTCTCTGAGGCACACCCGAAATTACTTCTACATCTGTCAAAGACTCCCATCCTGGATTACTTGCTCCTTCCTCCCTACCAAAAAATCCCCAGTTCAATCACAAATTTCATTTAATACCCCACATGATATGCTTTTCAAGTAGATGTGGTAGTGGGTCAAACACATTTTGGAAAGCAAGAAATACTGCACCTACCTGACTAGCTTGATCCAAAGTTAACAGTATTACACGTGATAAAAGTCCAAGTTGGCTTTCATGTGATCGATGTTTTTGGAATCTGTGCTGGTTGGCATGGAGAAGGTCATTTTGTTTGATATATCTCATAATGTTTGAGCTCAGAAGATTTTCTAAGATACTACAACAAAAAGATGTCAAGGATTTTGGACAGTAGTTTTGTGGATCACTGGTACCATCCTTCTAGTAAATGGGTGTGACCTACGTTTTTTTCATAGCTGCTGGACAGAACTTTTTGTTTTGGGGATCTACACTGGATTATAGTAAAAGAGGGGCTAACCCTCCCTTGTCCTCATATCGCCAACACAGGGCATCTGGATCTACCATTGACACACCACTCACATTCAAGTACATTAGTACTAGTAGACCCTGTACTTTCTGCTGAAGATACAGTATCCACAAGAAAAGGTAACAGTTAAGGTACCTTTGATATCTCTGGTACATGACTCTCAATAGCCCTCCCAACATGCCCATTCATGACAGCTTCCAATCATTTGACAGTAGTTGGGGCTATTTTCCAGCTGTTTATGGGCAGCAGCTAATTCATCAATTGCATACAGCAGGACTGCATTGTTACTAGTGAGATATTTGACAGAACAATAAACAAATAACTTTAAACAAAGATGACTGACTCTCTTCCAACTTTGGGATTGGTGCACTTCTAAGGATACTGCCTTTTAGAACTGAAAACTGAAGTGATTAACAGCCAAACTGAGATACCCATTACAACAGAAAAACATGGTATACAGTTTATTGTTTCACTTAACCATTTTTGAAGTAATGCTCATTAACACATTCAACACTAGCGTTACTTTACAATAAATGCAGATAATATATATTCCCCGCCCCCTCCCCCTCCCCCTCCCCTCCCCCCCCTTCCCATGAACAGTGGACCTTGCCGCTGGTGGGGAGGCTTGCGTGCCTCGGTGACACAGATAGCCGTACCGTAGGTGCAACCACAATTGAGGGGTATCTGTTGAGAGACCAGACAAACGTGTGATTGCTGAAGAGGGGCAGCAGCCTTTTTAGTAGTTGCAGGGGCAACAGTCTAGATGATTGACTGATCTGGCCTTGAAACACTAACCAAAACAGACTTGCTATGCTGGTACTGCAAATGGCTGAAAGCAAGGGGAAACTACAGCTGTAATTTTTCCCGAGGGCATGCAACTTTACTGTATGGTTAAATGATGATGGCGTCCTCATGGGTAAAATATTCTGGAGGTAAAATAGTCCCCCATTCGGATCTCTGGGCAGGGACTACTCAAGAGGACGTCATTATCAGGAGAAAGAAAACTGGCATTCTATGGGCTGGAGTGTGGAATGTCAGATCCCTTAATCTGGCAGGTAGGTTAGAAAATTTAAAAAGGGAAATGGGTAGGTTAAAGTTAGATATAGTGGGAATTAGTGAAGTTTGGTGGTAGGCAGAACAAGACTTCCGCTCAGGTGAATTCAGGGTTATAAATACAAAATCAAATAGGGGTAATGCGGGAGTAGGTTTAATAATGAATAAAAAAAATAGGAATGCAGGTAAGCTATGACAGACAGCAGAGTGAACGCATTATTGTGCCCAAGATAGATGCAAAGCCCACACATACCACAGTAGTACAAGTTTATATGCCAACTAGCTTTGCAGATGACGAAGAAATTGAGGAAACGTATGATGAAATGGTTCAAGAATCATAAAAGAAGGTTGTATACATGGAAGAAGCCTGGAGATACAGACAGGTTTCATATAGATCATATAATGGTAAGACAGAGATTTAGGAACCAGGTTTTAAATTGTAAGACATTTCCAGGGGCAGATGTGGACTCTGGCCACAATCTATTAGTTATGAACTGCAGATTAAAACTAAAGAAACTGCAAAAAGGTGGAAATTTGAGGAGATGGGACCTGGATAAACTGACAGAACCAGAGGTTGTAGAGAGTTTCAGGGAGAGCATTAGGGAACGATTGACAAGATGGGGGAAAGAAATACAGTAGAAGAAGAATGGGTAGCTTTGAGAGATGAAATAGTGAAGGCAGCAGAGAATCAGGTAGGTAAAAAGAGGGCTAATAGAAATTCTTGGGTAACAGAAGAGATACTGAATTTAATTGATGAAAGGAGAAAATACAAAAATGCGGTAAATGAAGCAGGCAAAAAGGAATACAAACGTCTCAAAAATGAGGTTGACAGGAAGTGCAAAATGTGTAAGGAGGGATGGATAGAGGACAAATGTAAGTATCTAGAGGTGTATATCACTAGGGGTAAGATAGATACTGCCTACAGGAAAATTAAAGAGGCCTTTGGAGAAAAGAGAACCACTTGCATGAATATCAGGAGCTCTGATGGAAACCCAGTTCTAAGCAAAGAAGGGAAAGCAGAAAGGTGGGAGGAGTATATAGAGGGTCTACACAAGGGCAATGTTCTTGAGGACAATCTTATGGAAATATAAGAGGATGTAGATGAAGATGAAGTGGGAGATATGATACTGTGTGAAGAGTTTGACAGAGCACTGAAAGACATAAGTTGAAACAAGGCCCCGGGCGTAGACAACACTCCATTAGAACTACTGATAGCCTTGGGAGAGCCAGCCCTTACAAAACTCTACCATCTGGTGAGCAAGATGTATGAGACAGGCGAAATACCCTCAGACTTCAAGAAGAATATAAGAATTACAATCCCAGAAAAAGCTGGGGTTGACAGATGAAAAAATTACCAAACTATCAGTTTAATAAGCCACAGCTGTGAAATACGAACACGATTTCTTTACAGACAAATGGAAAAACTGGTAGAAGCCAACCTCAGGGAAGATCAGTTTGGATTCCGTAGAAATGGAACACGTGAGGAAATACTCACCCTACAACTTATCTTAGAAAATAGATTAAGGAAAGGCAAACCCACATTTCTAGCATTTGTATACTTAGAGAAAGCTTTTGACAATGTTGACTGGAATACTGTCTTTCAAACTCTGAAGATGGCAGGGGTAAAATACAGGGAGCGAAAGGCTATTTACAATTTGTACAGACACCAGATGGCAGTTATAAGAGTCGAGGGGCATGAAAGAGAAGCAGTGGTTGGGAAGGGAGTGAGACAGGGTTGTAGCCTACCCCTGATGTTATTCAATTTGTGTATTGAGCAAGCTGTAAAGGAAACAAAAGAAAAATATGGAGTAGGTATTAAAATCCATGGAGAAGAAATTGAAACTTTGAGGTTCGCCAATGACATTGTAATTCTGTCAGAGACAGCAAAGGACCTGAAAGAGCAGCTGCACGGAATGGGCAGTGTCTTGAAGGGAGGATATAAGATGAACATCAACAAAATCAAAATGAGGATAATGGGATGTAGTCGAATTAAATCAGGTGATGCTGAGGGTATTAGATTAGGAAATGAGATGCTTAAAATAGTAAATGAGTTTTGCTATTTGGGGAGCAAAATAACTGATGATGGTCGAAGTGGAGAGGATATAAAATGTAGACTGGAAATGGCAAGGAAAGCATTTCTGAAGAAGAGAAATTTGTTAACATCGAGTATAGATTTAAGTGTCAGGTAGTCATTTCTGAAAGTATTTGTATGGAGTGTAGCCATGTATGGAAGTGAGACATGGACGATAAATAGTTTAGACAAAAAGAGAGTAGAAGCTTCAAAATGTGGTGCTACAGAAGAATGCTGAAGATTAAATGAGTAGATCACACAATAATGAGGAAGTATTGAATAGGGTTGGAGAGAAGAGAAGTTTGTGGCACAACTTGACCAGAAGAAGGGATCGGTTGGTAGGAAATGTTCTGAGGCATCAAGGGATCACCAATTTAGTATTGTAGGGCAGTGCGGAGAGTAAAAATTGTAGAGGGAGTCCAAGAGATGAATACACTAAACAGATTCAGAAGGATGTAGGTTGCAGTTGGTACTGGGAGATGAAGAAGCTTGCACAGGGTAGAGTAGCATGGAGAGCTGCATCAAACCAGTCTCAGGACTGAAGACCACAACAACAACAACAACAACAACATCTATTCCTCTTAAAAGAGAAAACTAATGTAATGTGATATGTTAGTTATCTACAGTAACTTTAATCACAAATGCCAATTTACATCAAAATAACTTATCTATAACACTGAAACTTATGAAATTTGTCAAAAATATGTGTTTACAAGCATTTAAAAACTCTCAGAAATATGCTTTTTTTTCACATAAATATGCAGTGAAATTAGGGAACAATTGTTTTTGAACAAGGGTGTTGTTATCAAAAGTATCTGAAAAGCACAAATTAAGATTACTATCGATGATATAGTACGAGATTTTTTCAGTACTCTCAAATGTTCAAAAATATGTGTTATATCATGATACATATGATTATTGACACAGTCAATGAAAGAATATGTGAAAATGACACTAACACCAAAATATTAGAATCTAGAATTTCGAATCAAAGCTATCTGACATATATGATTTCAAAGAAAGAAATTTTAGAAATCAGTTTATATATGCAAACATATGTGCAAATTGCTCTGATTTTCTGTGTGTTTGAATTTGGGTGACCTTGTACATTGTTGTGCCAAAGAGCAACACTGCATTGCTGGTCTGTACAATCAAAATAATGAAGCCTCTCTAAGGATCATTAAAATCTTTCACCCACTTCCCAAAACAATTAGTTTTTACCGTTTTTTATTGGTGAAAACAAAAATCAGTACAATGAGCGGTGTGGTTTGCTCAGTCACAGTAAAAAGCCCAAAATAATTTTGATGTCATTTTATCTTCTTGTCTTAATATTGTGAAAAGGAAAGTTGGTACTCACCATATATCGGAGATGCTGCATCGCAGATAGCCACAACAAAAAGACTGTCACAAATTAGCTTTTGGCCAGTATGGTCTTCATAAAAAATAGACTACACACACACACACACACACACACACACACACACACACACACACAAATGCAATCCACACACACATGACTGCAGTCTCTGATAAGTGAACTCAAACTGCAAGCAGCAGCATCAGTGCATGATGGAAGTGCGACTGGGTAGGGGTAAGGAGGATGCTGGGGCATTGAGGGAAAAGGATAGTAGAGTGGGGACTGTGAAGTGCTGCTGGGAAGAGCGCAGGGACAAGGTCGAGAGAGAGTAGGGCAGCTGTGTGCAGTCGGGAGGTTAGACGTTGGGTAGGGGAGGGTTGGGGGGTTAGCAGAAAAGGAGAGAAGGAAAAAGACTGGGTATGATGGTGGAATGAGGGCGGTGCAGTGCTGGAATGGGAACAGGCAAGGGGCTGGATGGATGAGGACAATGACTAATGAAGTTTGAGGCCAGGAGGGATACGGAAACATAAGATATATTGCACGCATATATTGCGCTGCATAAATATTCAGTCAGATATGATAAGATTTAAAAGTGGTACAAGGATTGGCAATTGGCATTCAAAGTTCAGAAATGAAAAATTGTACACTTCACAAAATGAAAAAAATATGGTTTCCCATGACTATAATATCAATGAGTCACAGTTGGAATCAGTCAACTCATACAAGTACCTGATGTTCACTTTGTAGGGATATTAATTGGAATGATGACATAGGCTCAATGATTGGTAAAGCAGATTGTAGATTTCAGTTTGTTGGTGAACCACTTGAGAAATGCAATCAGTTTACAAAGGAGATTGCCTAGAAATCACTCATGAAGTCAATCCTAGAATATTGCTCAAGCATGCGGCACCTGTACCAAATCAGACTAAGAGGGGTGTTGAATGTGTACAAAGAACGGCAGCACAAATTCTCACAGATTCATTTTACCCATGGTAGAGTATGATAGACATGCTAAAGAAACTGAACTGACAGACTCCTGAAGACAGACATAAACTATCCTGAGAAAGCCTACTTACTTAATTTCAAGAACTGGATTTATATGATGACTCTATGAATATACGAGGGTCACCCACAAAGTAAATTCCGTTTCTATTTCTATCTGTGGCAGCTCTATGATCACAGTTCTGAACATGTGCAGCAGTTACTCTGACTCAAGGAGAAGACATGTACGCCATTTCCAGATCTCTCCTGCCGATGTGTGCTTTTGTAGTGTTTCTTTATAATGTCAACTGTAATTGAAAATACTGCCACGTGTGAAATCAGATCTGTGATTTGTTTTCTAAGCACAAAGAAAGTTAAACCAAAGGAAATTCATCAGCAAATCTGCAAGGTTTATGGACAAAATGCTATGAGTGATTCAATGGTTAGAAGATGGGTCAAACTGTTCAATGAAGGACATGATCAAGTGCCTGATAAAGAACGAAGTGGGCCCCCCCTCTGTGGTTACTGATGAACTGCTTCACACAATTGAAGAGAAGATTAAGCACAATCAGAAGTTTACACTTAGTGCCCTTGCTATGGGAGTTCTGCAAATCTCACGATCACTAATTCATGAAATTCTTACCGAAAAACTGAAATTTCAAAAACTTTGCTCACGTTGGGTACCCAAAATTCTTACTGAACAACACAAAAAACAACGGATGGGCAGTGCACTTCAGTTTTTGACATGCTACAATGAAGATGGCAATGGTTTTCTTTCTTGGATAGTCATGGGGGGTGAAACTTGGGGATCGTATGACACCCTTGAAACAAAATGGCAATCATTGGAATAGAGGCACACATCATCCCCAATGAAGGTTAAGCGTAAGCAAATATTGACACCTTGAAAAGTCATGTGCACCATTTTTTGGGAGAGAAAAGGCATTTTGCTGATTGTTTTCTTACCACGAGGCCAAACAATCAATGCACATGGTTACTGCAAGACCATTAAGAAACTGCGCTGTGCAATACAGAACAAGCGTCGAGGATTACAGTGAAAAGGTTTTGTTTTTTTTCCACGATAATGCTTGGCCTCACTTGGTGAATATGACGAAACATCTCTTACGTGAATTTCACTGGGACATGTTTGGTCATCCTCCGTACAGCCCGGACCTCACTCCTAGCAACTTTCATCTCCTCTTACACCTAAAATCTGACCTTGGTGGTCACGGTGGTCAACACTTCAATGATGATGATGAGCTGAAAGAACATGTTGCCACATGGTTGAATACACAGGCAGCAACCTTCTATGAAGAAGGCATACAAAAACTTGTACCACACTATGAAAGTGCCTACAAAATTTTGGAAGCTATGTAGAAAAGTAGTTTAACAGTTGTAGATTTTTTGTACAATAAATATTTTTTCTGTATCTGTACATGTTTGTTTTACATAACCAAATGGAACTTACTGTGTGGACATACCTCGTACCACAACCCCCTACATAACACTCTCGTAGGGGTTTTGAGGACAAGATGGAATGGGAAAAACCCTTAATAACTGCTACAATCGAATGTACCATGTGCTATGCAATTTACAGTGGTCTGCAGAGTGCAGATGTAGATGTAGAAATGTTACATCATAAGCAGACGAGCCTGGTGCAGACATCTCATCAGTGTGAATTATTCTATTTGGAAATTTGTTTACAAATGTGAGGGTTACCCAGAAAGACAAATGTGAAACATTATTATATATTATTTGAAGTCTCTTGAGTGAGTCTCTTGAGTTTCTGTCACTTTCGACACATAGCATAGATGCAGGACAGTTTCATAATGGTGTCTGTAGGTGATGTATGTTACAAGCAATGTACCGCCATTGAACTTCTCACTGCAGAGAAAGAAACTATGGGGAATCTTCACAAATGCTTGTGGAAAGTCTGTGGAGCATCTGCTGTCAACAGAAGTACAGAGGGTGAGGTCATCAGAAGGCAGTTTGGCGGAGCTCCATGATTTGCAGCGGTCGGGGAGAACATCCACGGCTGTCACAAAATGGCTCTGAGCATTATGGGACTTAACATCTGAGGTCATCAGTCCCGTAGAATTTAGAACTACTTAAACCTAACTAACCTAAGGACATCACACACATCCATGCCCGAAGCAGGATTCAAACCTGCGACTGTAGCGGTTGCGCTGTTCCAGACTGAATCATCTAGAACTGCTTGGTCACACCGGCCGGCTGTGGCTGTCACACCTGACATGTTGCAGTGAGCTGATGTCATTCACAAGGACAGATGCATTACAAATTAGCAGTTGGCACTGCATCTGTCAATCAACAAAGGAAGTATGGATGAAATTATCCACACTCCTAGATATTCAAAAGTGTATGCAAGGTGGGTCCTGTGGTGTCTAATGGTGGATCACGAACAAAATGACAGTTGATGGAATGGTGCCATTCCCACTCCCCAGAAAAGAAAAAAAATTCAAAGCAACTGTGTCTGCTGGTAAGGTTATGATCACCCTGTTCTGGGACCATGAAAGTGATGCCAAAAGGTTGTACCATTAATTCAGAAGCATATGTTAACACGTTAACATAACTCAAGACGTGCTTCTGGCAACTTTGGTGCCACAGCAACCCAGGAGATGTTTTGCTGCAACATGATAATGCTTGGACCCTCACAATTCTGAGGACTGCTGAACACATCAGAAAACATGGTTGGACAGTGTTACCCCATCCATTCTGGAGTCCTGACCTGCCCCCTCAGACTTCCACTTGTTTGGGCCATTAAAGGATGCCATTCATGGAAGACATTTTGAGGATGATGAGGAGGTGATTCACACAGAAAAGCACTAGCCCCACCACCAGGACAAGGACTGATACTGACCGAGCATACACGCCCTTGTTTTGTGCTGGAAGAAGGCCATAGAATGGGATGGAGATAACATGTAAAAATAGGGTGTGTAGATAAAACAACATTCTTCCGTGTGAGTAATTCTCATTGTGTTCAATAAAGAATGGTTTAAGGGAAAAAAATGAGGTGCATTACTTTTTGGGCAACCCTCATATATTGATACTGCCATATGCTGAGTGGGCCCATGTGGAATTAGTGTAAGATTTGTGCTGGAAAGTATGTGCATGAACTTTTTAGACAGAAGGGCTGTTGTTTAGAAACTTCAAGTTGATTTCTCCAGTTACATGAATGTGTTCATATAAAGAGTCAAGATTTGAGGGTGCAGATTGAAAGCTAGAGAACTGTCCAACATCAGGTGGATTATATATTGCACAGGCGAGAAACTCTGTGAACAGTTTAAGCTCAATGAACTTGTAAGTGGGTATGTATTTATTTAAAAAACAGCAGTGTAATTAATTAATTATTCAGTTGCCAGCAGCTGATGAACAGAAAGCATTTCAGTTCATGGTTGTTGAGAAATGTTGCTGGTGATGTTTTGAACCCACTAAGACTCATCATGAGTGATGAGGTTTGGTTTCACCTGTCTGGGTGCATAAATTCCCAAAACAACTGGTATACCGTATTTACTCGAATCGAAGCCGCACTCTTTTTCCGGTTTTTGTAATCCAAAAAACTGCCTGCGGCTTAGAATTGAGTGCAAAGCAAGCGGAAGTTCTGAAAAATGTCGGTAGGTGCCGCCACAACTAACTTCTGCCATCGAATATATGTAGCGCTCCACAGGCATCCTTTGTAGGCACAAAGATAAATACTGGCACCTAAACCTCTGCGTCGGAAAAAAAAAAAAAAAAGGTGGGAGGGGGGGGGGGGGGGGGAAGACAAGCTTTTTTTCTCCGCCCGAGTTTCAACCACTGCATTTTCATACATTATCCAACGAAGTAAATACAAATTCCATACTGTTCATCTTCAAATGTAGCAGAATTTCAATGTACTATGAAAATCCGACTGGCAAGACTGGGATTTTTGTCAATATGGCCAACTCTACGTTCTGAATTTTTTCCTACCTGTGAGAAGAGATGGTTGCTAATAGGAACCTGATGAAATGTGAATCACATGCAGTATTCTCTTCACCATAAGAATAATATGAATATAAACATTTTGCCATGTATTCTTTCATGTTTGCTTCTATCTCGTTTAAATCCTGTATGCCTAATAAACTACGAAACTAGAGTGAGACAACAGCAAATGCGGAAGAATATACGTATCGTGTCATGTTTATATTCATATTACTCTTATGCCTAATAGTGATACAGTCAGAAATGAAGCACGGCAACTGACTAGATTTTTAAATCTAAGATGACTCTAATTTCTGTGCAGAATTTGATGTACTAAAGAAGCGGCCGCAAAGATTTTCAAACGGAGAAAATTTTTCGCCAAACTCTCGTTCAGAACATGTTCTATCATACGCAGTCTATTATTTGGCTTTTGTTGATCATTATCAAAGAAAGCAGCAGTGTAAGTAACAACAAATAGCAGTCTCTTGCCATTGTTTCGCTAATGAGACGATTCCTCTCTTTTTTTAATTGTAGGCAGCGGTAGTGCACACGAAAGCAAGCCATGCCGCGAGCTGCGACAGGCCGTAAACACGCACTATCAGAATGCGACAAACAATGCATGACACAGTATAGTAATGCATTTTCAGCTTCGAGTGACTGACGTAAACACCTATAACATAGAAAACGGCACTTATCAGATCAAAGCAAAATAAGCAATCGATTCAAACCAGACGAAGCACGTGAAAAAGGGAGGGTATCCGTATAAATACGGACAGAACACCTGATGCATAACAATGGCTACTTGGTAAAGCTTAACTGCTAAGCTTATGACTCGAACTAAACTACTGTAGCTGTATCGTCATTCATTCGACCTAAATTGTGTCTCATGTTACAATGGACCAACTTTGTTTCGATTTGGAGGTGCGGCCTAAAACTTTTCTCTCCCCTTGAATTTCGAGTCTAAAATTTCAGGTGCGGCTTAGATTTGGGAATTTTTTTTCCCTTTATTTTGAGTCTCATCTTTCAGGTGCGGCTTAGATTCGAGTGCGGCTTAGATTCGAGTAAATACGGTAGGTTGACAGAAAATTCACATGCTATCCACCAGGGACCATTGCATGATGCAAAGATTGGTGTTTCATGTGCCATTTCTGCCACATGTGCTGTGGCGGTTCTTTGAGATGACAGTGAACAGTGATGTGTATTGGAAATCCTGGAGGAGTTTTATTCAAACTTGACACAGAAGAGGAGGGTCGTTTGATGTGTTGACTTTGCATGTTGATTTTATGTGTCCCACCATGTAGTAAGGACTTGGTGTTTCTTCTTGCTTAACGTCTTGCCCAAACTGACTGTCTCATCATGATACCACTCTCAGGAAAAGAATAAGTGATTCAGTCACCATTTGATATTACACAAATTAGTTAGAAAATCTCTTATGCTTAATTTATACATATAGCAGGGGAAAATTTGCCTCCTACATCGCAATCATGATCTTCTGAGGGCATAAGTTTATATTACAGTATTGATGGCCTTTGTGCCAGTTTGCTTCCTCTCATTTTTTTTTTTTCCATTCATAAATACTTCAACTTGAAGTTCAGATAAATGATCATATGTGTTGAAGTCTGAAATAAGTGGGTGCCCCCAGCTCATTGAATTCCTTGAGAGGAGGTCCACATATGCATTTTGTTGGATGCTTTGGTGAGCAGAAATCCAGAAAAAGTTCACTGAAATTCCATGCCTCTTATCTCAGCCACTGTTCACAATATATTTAGAAATTTTTGACTCACAAGAGAAAATATTATTCTGCAGTTGGCACAGTTATTGTGAAAAGTTCTGAATGCTAATGTTTCATGTTTAGGGAGCAGATGGATGTTGCATGAAGTGAGAAGCTTGTAAAGAAAATAATAATAATAATTTCGAAGTGCTTGTTTCTGGTGGTGATCTGGAGAGTAAGAAAATGTTTTTATTGAGTAGTGGTTACTGTTTAGGAACATGCTTTCCATTTCAATAAATCTTTATTTATTTATTTCTACCACATCAGTCTCATATTTTCTCTTCATAATCTATGTATCTGCTTTCCTGTGAACATTTTGTTTGATTTTAAAAAATTTTCTGTACATATTAACTCTTACATATTATACCAGTTATCTTTACATATCTGTGCACCCAAAAATCATAGTTCTGTGGTGCTGGTTATATCCACTATACATAACTTGACGTTATGACAAGATGAGTAGGCATTACTGTTTTGGCCTTTATCATTACAAATACAAAAGAATGTAATGAGTCACTGTTTGTTGATGTAACTTCTTGTTAGATATGGAGAAAATCCAGCTGCATGGTGAATATTGTATTGCTTTGGAAAAGACAGGCAAAAATGGCACATTGATTTACAGTTATAACCTCATTGTAGAAATAGGGTTTTTTTACTTGGGTCTGTCATTCTACCTCTGCTTCACATGGAAGAATTCAAATCTTAATTACTTTAAACCCTGCCTAATATATATTCAGTATTAAACATCAGAAATTATTCTGCTTAGTGAAGTAGAATTCAACTTATATACATGTATATATATATTTGTTATAAATATATATATTTATTATGAATACATATTCATGACCAAGACAACACTAATATAATTTTCTTCTTAGAAAATATTGGTTTTTGAAATCTGCTGCACTCACAGCATGGATATGTTTGTGCACTTAAAAATATGTACCTGTTGTTACCCTTTAGTTCCTAATTTTTTGCAGTATTAATAATTCTTTAGTTGTTACTTTTTGCATAGCACTTTTCAAGGTCTGTAATGGGCAGCAGCACATTCACGCTATTTTTGAAATTGTGTTTGTTTCATGCAGTTTTCTTCAAGGTTTCTACAGCATGAATATAACAATTATTCTCTTATATTTATTACTGCAGTTGTTATTTCTAAGTAACAACAGTTGTTTATCAAGTTGAAATATTAAGTTGCTCATAGTAAATTATCAATATATATATGTGAGCACATCATGTCTGTTGGTTGAAAGTTTGATAAGATTGCTAAACAAATTGTGACCTGAAGTTTTAACTGGAGCATTTGGTTTCAGCATGTGCTCTGTTGGATTTATTAATTTGTTAAGATGCCAGCCTTCATTTTTAAATACACTGCCTGACAAAAACAGTGAAGCACTAGGAAGAGGTTATGTGATGTTATTTCGGTGATTTCAAAATCAATTCAGATTTACAAAGAACTTGGCAGTATGAGCTCACTTATTGTCTCCTTAAGTCGGATGACCTCCAACTGTAGTAACTGATCCTTGATGTCCTGGATACTGGCAGTAGGATAGAGTTAATGTCAAAGCTGTCTTATGCATATTCCGTGGAGGACAGATATAGGGATCATGCTGGCCATGGGAGTGAGTGTCTCAATATGATGTAGACAGTTCATAGAGATACATGCTAGTTGTGGACAAGCATCATCCTGTTGAAAAATGGCACCATAATACTCTCCCCTGAGAGACAACACTGGAGTAGGGAGGATGTCCATGATGTACCATTGTACCTTCAGAGATCCCTCAATCACTATCAGCCATGACCTCAGATCATTCTCAATGGCTCCCCACACCATAATGCCAGAATTAACAGCACTGTGCTTCTGCAAAACACTGTAACCTCTCCTCATGTAGCCACCCAACAAGCTGACAGTGGTTATTGCCAAATAGAATGTGAGGCCATTAATCAGCAGTCCATGCTTCCTGGCCATGGAACCACTCCATACACAATCATTTCTGTTGTGGTGTTAACAGCAGCCTTTGGTAATTCCATTTTCTGTCTGCTGCTAATCTGTGACTAATG